>NW_018229700.1:0-350 GCF_001263595.1 Phalaenopsis equestris | reverse complement strand
TGTCGGCACTATTTTTGGTGTGGGGTTTGCCCGTAAGAAACTGTCGGTCATCGGAATTGAAATCCCGTTTCCCGCTTCGGAAGGCTTCGGAAGGATGTTTTAAAAAATTTAGTTTTGAAAAAGATGAAGTCAAACTAACCCCATAATTTTCATAGTTTAGATGAAAGAGCACTTTACCTCAAATCCTGTATTTATCCTAAAGGATGAACAGAGGAATTGAGGGTGAGGCTCCATCAAATACACTAGAGAAAGTTATGACATCAATTTTGTCTGCAAAACCAATGTATTGGCCAAAAAGTTCCCCTATTTAATATAAGGAATTAAATAGGGTTTATATTATGCTGGGTTTG
>NW_018229699.1:0-412 GCF_001263595.1 Phalaenopsis equestris | reverse complement strand
TGTGATGATTTGAACTTGATCTTCATTTACTTTTCATTTTGGCCAATTGAAATGTTGAAACATGTTGAGAAACATATGATATGAAAAGGGCTATGATTTCAACAACAGGGGGAGAATCACAGTTGATTTCATGTGAGAGTATGTCATCCATGAAATTGAGTGCAAATAAATAGAGAAATATACTTTGTTGGATGCAGAATTGGAGATTTTAAGGTGACATATTAAAATCCTCAATTTGGTCCAGTTGATTGTTAGCCCTCAGGGGAGGGAGTAGTGGGAGCTTTGTAGTGACAGTCGGTATTCTCACAGCCTAACAACGAAATTAGGAACTAAACTCTGAATTAGTCAATGTTCTTTATAATAATTAGAAAAGGGTAAAGAATAGAATTGCTCTTGTTTGATACAAAACAAT
>NW_018229698.1:0-222 GCF_001263595.1 Phalaenopsis equestris | reverse complement strand
TAGGGCGCCGACGGCGAGCCCAACAGCGCCGACGAGGAGATTTTCCCGAGAATTCAGAATTAATTCACTTAGAAGGCCCGCCGATGGCGCCCTCAAATCCGCCGATGGTGAGCTCGGCGGTTATGTCCAACTAGGCATTAGATGAGGATGAATTTTACAGGGGTGCTTAGGCAACTCTTAGGAAAGGTCATCCACAATTTTAAAGGAAGATTTTGGCCAAAA
>NW_018229697.1:0-319 GCF_001263595.1 Phalaenopsis equestris | reverse complement strand
AATATTTTAAAAAATTACTAATATGATTTTATGTACTGAATTTAATTCAGGTAACTATATTTTGTAGATATTTAAATATTATGGTAGATTTAAAGGAATATTTTTGTAATGAAAATTAATTTTGTAGATTAAGATATTTAGTATAAGAGAATAAGACTATAATTAACTATTTAAAGTAAAGGAAACTATATTTTGAAGTGTTAAGAATCTAGAAATTCATTTGAGAAAAAAAGATTGGGGCTTAATAATGAAAAGGGAATGCTTTGAGTTTCAAATTTAGGTATAGAAAAGTGATGTTCAAAATCATTAAAGGTTATCC
>NW_018229696.1:338-1713 GCF_001263595.1 Phalaenopsis equestris | reverse complement strand
ATTCTAAATATAAATCATACCTAAGTAATTTAGGCATTTTCATCATTCTGTTCTGAAATTTTTGAAGTTCCTTCCCAAAATTTTTACTTCAACTGGTCTGTAATATTAGCAGCTTTCTATACATATAAATCATTAGAGAATTTATTGGATAATGAAATTTTGAAATAAGTTCAAAACTAAATATTATACAAACACAATATTTCACTAACACATCACAATACTAAATAAAAAATAATTACAAATACATCACAATGCAAAAAAAATCACATCACATTACAATTTTACAAAGTACTGATCAAAGTCTATTATAACTTCATATGCAAATTCCAAATTACAACATTAAACATTTATAACAATAATTAAAAATTATCTAACTACAAACATAAAATAAAATATAGAATAAAATGAAAGTATAAACAAACATACATCTATCTCTATCACAAAATCAAAAAATAAAAGTACATAAATCACTATCATAAATCAAACCCCCATGCTATATCCTCGTCTCCTTGGTCAGCAGGTGGATTGGGCTGATACTGAGTATAACGGGGGCATTCAGTAAAAGTAACATCAGGCTCACCTCTGCAGTGTCAGGTTTGAGCTTCGTAGTAAGCTATCTCAAAGTCAGAATGAATCTATTGGTACTCACTATCATAATCATGTCTATGTTCTAATCCCCCAATTCTTTCATTTATTTTCTCTATACTCTTCCGCTGCAAGTTTAAGTCTTTCATTAAATCATGAAGGCTAGAGGAACTAGAGGAAGGTAGGTCATAACTAGTAGAGGGGATATCTCTAATAGTAGAAGGTTTTTACTCCTACTCCCAGATCTCCATCCTTCATGGGATTCATACGTCTTTAAATTAGCTTTACTAGTAGGTTTCATAGGGTAAACCCATTCTTCATCATCTCCAGCTTCAACTCCAGAAAGTTGGCAAAGTGCATAAATGAGGCCAGGATGTCCCAGACCTCCACTTGATTCACTCCTTGTCGTGGTCAACTCTATTTAATTAAATAACCTAAGTCTCGGTAAAAATCCACCGTAGGCGTCGATGGCGCCGTCGGCGAGATTTTTAAAATTAGTTCAATTTCCAGATGTTTGCGATTTTGATCAATTTCAAGCTTCGCGACATTCGTTCAATCATTCTAGACATAAGTTTTAAGTGATTAAATGATGTACTAACACAAATAAACATTCACAACACAAAACATCACAATTATATATAAAATCCAAGCGTTACAATACACGTTCACAACACACATAAGTTTGGTATTTTCTCAGCCTTAATACATCAATTAAGTGTCGTAATCCAAGCCACAACACTCTAAATGTTGAAAACAAACATTTTATGCTCAATCTCAACTATACTAAGAT
>NW_018229696.1:0-212 GCF_001263595.1 Phalaenopsis equestris | reverse complement strand
TGCTTGTTTCTCCTCTGATATTGCCCATCGATTGAACATTAACAAAGAGGTTATAGAAGGGTTGGTATGGGAATTCTTCAGTAGAGTCCTCTTTTATCAATCCCATCTTTCTCATCAATCGTATCAAACTTCCTTCAATATGTCCAGAGTGATCAAAATACTTAGAACTGACCGCTGAGTAAGAAAATTGTTGAAGGAAGTCCAAGCCCATA
>NW_018229695.1:2837-3715 GCF_001263595.1 Phalaenopsis equestris | reverse complement strand
AATAATTTGAAGATAGTGATGAAGTTATTTTGGAGACAATAGAAAATGAAGAATTAAATTACGTTCAGGAAAGATTTGAGATGCTGGATATTACTGAAAATGCTGATAAGAATCTATTTCCGTCAATTATAAAACCACCTGAACTTGAGTTGAAAATATTGTCTAGCCAATTGAAGTATGTTTTTCTTGAGACTCATCTACATTTCCCGTTATTATATCTTTAGAATTAAATTATTTGCAAGACCAAAGACTGTTAGATACATTGAAAAGATATAAGAAAGCTTTTGGTTGGACCTTAGCAGATATTAAGGGAATCAGTCCTTCGATCTGTATGCACAAAAATGTATTAGAGGAACAAGATAAATCGAGAGTTGATCCACAAAGGAGAATAAATCCAATGATGAAAGAATAAATCCAATGATGAAAGAAGTCATGGTTAGATGTTGGAATAATATATCCTATTTCAGACAGTGCTTGGGTAAGTCTATTTCAGATAGTGCATGGGTAAGTCCAATTCACTACGTTCCTAAGAAAGGAGGAGTGACTGTCACTTTTAATGTGAAGGACAAGAAAATAATGAATTAATACCTATCAGACAAATTACTAGGTGGCGTATTTGCATTGATTATAGAAAACTAAACACTGTCACCAGGAAAGATCACTTACCTTTATCCTTTTTAGACCAAGTAGTAGATAGAATTGCTGGGCATAAATATTTTTATTTTTAGATGGATATACCGTTTACCATCAAATTCCTATTGCTCCTGAGGATCAAAAAAAGAAAATATTTACTAGTCCTTTTAGAACTTTTGCTTTTTGAAGAATACCTTTTGGATTATATAATGCACCTGCAACATTCCAGAGATGTATGATGTCTA
>NW_018229695.1:1541-2102 GCF_001263595.1 Phalaenopsis equestris | reverse complement strand
ATTAGATGGATACTTTTGATGCAAGAATTTGATCTTGTGGTTATTGATGGAAAGGGAACTGATAATCAAATTGTTAATAATTTATCAAGATTAGAAACTCATGAATTATCTGACACCCACAATGAAATTACAAACAGTTTCCCGGATGAACAACTTTATAATATTAATTAGTGGAAAATACCATGACATGCTGATATTGTTAACTATATTGTAAGTGATATTTTGCCACCTATTCTGACACTGCAACAACAAAGGAAATTCTTTCATGATGTGAAAGAATATTTTTGTGATGAACCTTATTTACATAAACAATGTAAAGATCTTATTATGAGGAAATGTGTACCTTATGAAGAAACTGAGCTATTCATTCAGAAATGTCATGATTCTGAATTTAAAGGACATTTTAGGATTGATAAAACTGGTTATAAAATTTTACAATCTAGATTTTATTGGCCTACTGTCTTTAGAGAAGTTTATAGATACATAAAAACTTGTGATCGATGTCAAAGAGTAGGCAATATATCTAGAAGAAATGAAATGCCTCTGAATTTCATGTTAGAA
>NW_018229695.1:0-1449 GCF_001263595.1 Phalaenopsis equestris | reverse complement strand
AAGTGGATTGAAGCACAAGCTTTACCTCGTTGTGATGCTAAAAGTGTTTTTCAGGTTTTTAATGAAAAATATTTTCACTAGATACAAAATGCCTAGAATGATTATCACTAACGGAGGATCCCATTTTAGAAATAGATACATTCAGAGATTGGCAGAAAAAATTAGTATTATTCATAAAATCTCTACTGTCTATCATCCTTAAACTAGTGGGTTAGCTGAAGTTTTTAATAAAGAGATTAAAAAAATACTTGAAAATACTTTAAGCTCTACTATAGTAGATTGGTACACTAGATTGGATACTGCATCATGGGCTTACAGGATTGCTTGTATGGGCTTACAGGATTGCTTATAAAACTCCTATTGGAATGACTCTTTACAGACTGATTTTTGGAAAGACTTGTCACTTACCAGTAGAATTGGAGCATGAAGCGCATTATGTGATTAAAGAATTCAATTATGATTTGAATGATGTTGGTAAGAAGAGATTATTACAATTAAATGAATTGGAAGAATTATGAAATGAATCTTATGATAACGACATAATTTGTAAGGAGAAACTAAAGTTATGACATGATCAGAAGATTAACCAGAAGAACTTTAAACTAGGACAAAAGTTTTGCTTTACAATACAAGGCTGAAGTTATTCCCTTGGAAATTGAAGTCTCGTTGGTTAGGACCCTTTACTGTGACTCAAGTTTATACTTACGGAGCTGTTGAAATTGAAGATCAGAAGATTGGAAATAGATTTAAAGTAAATGAACAGAGATTAAAACCATATTTTGAAGGTAAAAGACAAAGTACAGCAAAAACTTGACATCAATTTTATTTCTACTACATGTTTTATTAATTTTAGCAAACATTCTGAGATTGACGAAAAACCTTGCTATAAAGTGCAATATCATCAAAAACAGTATAAAATAGGTATGAAAATCTCAACATATTCTCCTTTGGTCAAAATCCCTCAAACTTTATTGTTAGTTTGTGGTAGTATTGAGCTCTACTATTCCTACTACTCCTGTTTACCCTTGAATCATCATAAAAATTGGATCCATAGAGAAAAATTGGAACGCATTTGGACCATAACGAAACTGTACAATTTTTGCCTTTGGCGCAGACAGTATCCTCGAAGCTGCTGACCGCAGGTTTTTCCCTAGAGTCTACGTAATTAATTACAGAAGGCTTGCTGACGGTGCCCTCCACCCCGCCGACTGTGAAACCAGCGAGATAGCGGTTTCTAGAGTTTGAATGGAAGTTTTTGGTTGAATGGCGGTTTTTAAGCGGGAATCACCCCTTTTAAACTCCCAAATTTGATTCCTAAGTTCATATTTCCCCCAAAACTTAAGTGAAAGTCCACCAAATTCATTCCTATGGCATCCAATTCCCTTGATAATCCTAGAATGCAAGTGTTCAAGCGGAGAAAGTTTATTAGTGCAGAAGCGTAGCGAATCT
>NW_018229694.1:0-363 GCF_001263595.1 Phalaenopsis equestris | reverse complement strand
AAATGATTCCACCTAGATCAAAGTTCCAATTAGGTAATTCTTGATCAATAACCCAATTTTTTCCATATCCAGGGATTCCTACAGAGTCCTCGAATTTAAAATTTTCTTTCAGATCTTCTTTTTCATATTGATTCATATCCTTGTTCCTTATATTTATTTCTAGATCCAATATTCTTCTAGTAATTTTCTCAATTTGCATATTAATATCATCCTTGAAATTTATAAGAAATGGAGCTTTATATGATACTTCATGATCTCCCAAAATTTGGATCAGATTCTCTCTAGATAATCCAGATTTTATATCAATATCTTTTATGTTACTCTTCTGTTCCAAATTATCTTCCAATTCTTCAGGAATTTCTT
>NW_018229693.1:0-1824 GCF_001263595.1 Phalaenopsis equestris | reverse complement strand
GATGTTAAAATGTTTTATTTCTATTAAAAATTTAAGTTTTTATTTTTGGGGGGGTGTGGGGAGGATGAAAAATTTTAAAGAAACTTATTAGTTTATTTGTTCTCAAATGTATTTCAAATAAATTTGATTTTGATTTGAAAATTGATTATGTATATGAAGTTGTATTAGGGAAGTAAAATTTTGATTTTAGAAATGAGTAAGAGAATTTAGTTAAAATTTATAGTGATGAAAAAAAACTTAAATTTAGAATTTTTTTTATTGTAGAAACTGTTAAGTATTGTGTAACTATCTTTAGTAAGAGAAATTGCATTTTTGAATAAGTTAGAAATTTAGACCTTTTATTTTCAAAACTTAAATTACTTTTATTGAAATTAATTTTCAAAATAGTTATTATGTTTTTAAGTGAAGGAAAAATATCAACTCTTTGCTTTAGGAAAGAAAGAGTGGAATTCAAAACCATTAAAGGCCCATCAAGATATAGTAATCCTTGCCGGAAAAAGAAAAAATAAAAAAAAGGGGAAAAAGAAAAGAAAAAGAAAAGAGAAAGAAAAGGTTGAAAATGGGAAGAGAAGCTTGAGAATTAGTGTCTAATCAAAAGTTGGTTCCACATCTGATCTTTTTAAAGTATAAGACTTGAGAAACGCTTAAGCTTAAGGATATAATATAGTGAGTAAAATTATGCTTAATAAAAATTTTTAAGTGGAGACGATAAAATGCCTAAACTCTATATTTGGAAAACCTTCAATATTTCTGAGTTAGATAGGAGCTCATACTTTCATATTTCTTAACATTAAAAATTTCTAAACTTTAAGTTGGTCTTATTTACTAATATTTTTTTTCTAAATTAGACTATTTTATTTCTACATCAAATTTTTTATGACTCCTAAAGAAACTCATATACATTATCTAAAAAGATTGGAGTGTCACTTGAGGACAAGTAACATTTTAAGTTTGGAGAATTTTGATACACCTAAAATATATAGCATTTATGTACACATTTTTATACCTATTTTTCAGGATATTGCACTTTAATGGAACGTGTTTGTGTGTTTTTCTTTTAGGTACAATCAAATGGATGGAAAATGATAAAAGGAGTGAAAAAGGGTCAAATTTGGAGCAAAAATGAAGAAAGGAGCAAAAATGAACTGGGGCACCTAAGTGCCCATGTCTGATGCCTAAGTGCTAGAGGCTCCGCATTTAAGCACCAGGTACCCTGCCCTTAAGTGTCAGAAGTAGTTACTTGATGATATATTTAATTTAAAAGGATTTTTGAAGAGGTGTTTGAAGCAACCCTTGATAGAAATGTGGGAAATAGTCCATAGACACAAAAATTCATTCAATTGGCTTTTGAGGAGACAACTTATAGAAGATTCATTGAATGGAGACACCTTTGTAAAGAGACACCAAGGCACCCCTTGGATTTTTATAAGAAAAGACTTAGATTTTACAAGAGAGGGGGCAAACCACCCATCAACTTTATAGCCATCATCCATCTATGTGGCCACCGACCAACTTTTCTTTTTATTTTGAGTTTTAGCTTGTATTGTGAGTGAATGAAATAAATTCAAAGAAACTTCAAGACATTTGGTTAAGGGGATTTGAGATAAGTGTTTATCTTTGTGACTACACCTGGTTTTAAGTTACATTTCTTGTTTGTGTGCATGATTTCTACTTTTAAACTCATGTGTGGTTCTGTTTTCTCCATGGTTTCTGAGTATTTTTGGTTTTCTTTTTCCTTAAAAAGATAAGTGATTAAATATTTAAAGGATGTTGTGTTAAGTATTTGGTATCAATGTTGGAAGAAGTTGTGATAATTTGAAACCT
>NW_018229692.1:0-602 GCF_001263595.1 Phalaenopsis equestris | reverse complement strand
TTCCATAAGTAAAAAAAGAAATAACCTCATCCAAGACATCATTCGTTGCAGAAAAATGATTTGTACCGACAACTATACACATCTTCTAACTGATAAAATTCATTAATCTTCCTTGGAGTAAACTCCACCCCCATAAAACAAAAACATAACCTTCAAAATTGTCCTTAAATTTGGCATAGAACTTGATCACTACACCAATAATCACCTCAACAATAAAGTAGCAAAAATTCTCCTACTGCCGAGCATTGATTAATCTCTCTACTTCTCTTCATGGATTTTTAAATCGTTAATCAGAAATCACTTTTTTCGTTGTAAGTAGACTATTGAAGAAAATGTTGGCCTTGTAGTTGACAAACATTTGATAATCAAAATTTACTTTTCTCTTTCCTTTGCTCATTCTAGGTGTCATGGTAAATCTATGAAAATTTGATAAAATCAAAAATAAATTGCCAAAAATTCTAAAAATCACAATGTGAAAGTTTTTAAACTTAAATATACTAAGTAAGAGTTCTTCACCGAAGGATTTTCTTAAAATTTTCCAAAAATAATCTCAAAATTTTGGATCTGGGCAATGTAAGATAAATCCTTGGTGAAAATAAAAA
>NW_018229691.1:0-1064 GCF_001263595.1 Phalaenopsis equestris | reverse complement strand
CATCCTGAATATCCTGATGGTCAGTGAATATTGATTCCTTGATTATCCCTAAGAATAGGGTAACTGTCATTTGTCTTTTAATTTGAAGATTATGTGGGTGAAGACCTTTTAGGGGGCAAATTAGTGTTATTGGGAACACTTGGCCAAATTTTTAGTCCTAATTGGACTTGTGGTGTTTTAAAAGAGTTAGATTATGTTGATTTTTCTAATCCTCTTTTAATAAGTGGATTTCAACTTAAGTTCACCACTAAGTCCTTAAGACCTAAGTGAATGTATTAAAAAAGATTTAAAACTTTAAATGATCATTATCAAGATCATTTAAATATCATTTTGACTATAAAATAAGGGTATAAAATCATTGATTTCTAAAGTTATACCCCTAAATTCAAAAGTCATTTTATGCTAATGAAGTTTCCAAAATTTTGATAATTATGAGAATTATTCTTTTATCTTGTAATTTGACAAAGTGAAGTGGGTTTCTACCAATTAAGCCCATTTTTTATTGCAAATCATCAAATAAGTTAATTAATATCAAAAATTACTCATTTCCCCATTTTGATTAAGCCTAAATATTCATTAAAGCCAAAATATCCAAAATTACAATTTTGCCCCTAAGGGTCCAAACTTTCATAATTTATCAAATTAAAGTTAAATGACTTTGGAATTTTTATGTAATCCTACTGATAGGTCAATTACGACATCAGCGGAGAAAATGTGAATTTTCACAATTTAATTTAATTCATATAATTATTTTTATGCAAAATTATGCTTTTTCAAGGAGAATTTTAAAAGATGATCAGGACAACTCCTAATCACTTGAAATTTTTATGTAAGCTATCCCTAGACTAGAGAGTCATTTGGCCCAAATTTCATAATTTTTTTAATTTTTTGTGATTTATTAAAATTAATTGAAGTTTTGGGGATTTTAATAAAAATAAAATATTTTATATGTTGAAAAATATGTTTTATATGTTTGGAAAATCTCTCTGAGAACAGAAAACTCAGAGAAATTTATTTTTGTTTTTTTCTATTTTTTATTTGATTTTTAAGAATTATTTTGGTGA
>NW_018229690.1:0-417 GCF_001263595.1 Phalaenopsis equestris | reverse complement strand
CTAGTGTTATAATAACACAATAACACATGAATAACGTACAATAACACATGAATAACATGGGGGAAATATTCCCGTGTTACCGCGTCATTTTTTCTCTGTCGGGAATATTCTCCTGTGTTATTCTGGTGTTATTGTGTGTTATTCATGTGTTATTGTGTCCTGGGAATATTCTTAGTGTTATAATAACACAGTAACACATGAATAACACACAATAACACATGAATAATACGGGGGGAATATTCCCTGTGTTATTATACTGTTTTTTTTCCTTTTGCGTGGGGTGTCGTGGCGTGATTTTATTGGCTATGCATGTTACTCTACGTGCGTAGTACTGATGTAATATTTTTTTCAGATCGCAGATGCTGGGCTTGCATTCCGTGGTTCACGAATAAACAGTGACAAATCTACCCTAGCTTC
>NW_018229689.1:0-422 GCF_001263595.1 Phalaenopsis equestris | reverse complement strand
AAAATCATAAAAATAATAACACTCATGGAAATGTTTTAAATTGTTTCCTAATCACTTAAGAACAATTAGAATATTTTTCCTTCACCTAAGAACAATTATAATGATTTTCCTGATTTTCTAAATAAAGATATTGAATTTCAAAGCTTAAAAATAATTTTTTAAAGGCTAAAAATGAGTTTTCATTAAAATAATTTCAATAAATCAAAGAAAAATCAAAAAAATATAAAATTTACTCTTCTGAGTCCTCTGACCTTAAAGAGATTTTTCAAAGACACAAAACCTAATTTTCACCATTTAAAATATTTTATTTTTTATTAAATAATCTAGAAATTAAAATAATTTTAATAAATCACAGAGGATTTAAAAAATCATGAAATTTGGTTCAATGGCTTCTCTGGTCTAAGTCTACCTCTAGTAAGAAT
>NW_018229688.1:0-3665 GCF_001263595.1 Phalaenopsis equestris | reverse complement strand
TAAGATTATAAATAATGTTCTTTGATCTTGTAAAGATCATGTTCTGCATGTTAAGTAACGATTCGTGCACGAAATCTTCTTTTAAGCTCAAATTATAAACGAGCCGAACAAGAAAAAAAAAAAATTTAACGAGCTCAATATGAACAAGCATTGGGCTAGCTCAAACTCGGCTCGTTTACATCCCTAGTGAGAGCTCACTAGAAAATGCATCGAAATGATTAGTGATAGGCTAATCAAACCGGTTTACGAGCCCACAAGCCGAACTGGGACAATCTCGAGTTCGTTTAATACACCAGCTCAACTATGAGCTCAAGCTCATGCTCGTGGATCAATAAGCTCGACTCGCGAGCTCATTAACTAACATAGCTCAAGCCAGCCCACAACCGGGTCTGCTCATTTGCACCCTAAATTACATCTGAGTCTCCCTTGTAAAAGCAAATTAAAAAACAAGCGTAGAAAAAAAAAACGTGCAATAATGAAAAACAGCATAATTACATGACAAAAATTTGCGTACGTAAGAATTATGCAGTGTTGTGTATGTCAGTAGGTTATAGAGAGGTATTAAAGGGTTATATCTGCATTATACCCCCTATAATCTCCCTGTAACCTACATATAATCTAGTAAGTTTCGCGCTTCTGTTTTCATATATCAGGTAGGTTACAAGTAGATTATAGGAGATTATAGATGTATAACACAAATATAACCCCTAATACTCTCCTTGTAATCTACTGACTTACGCAGCGTTGCGTACGTCTAACGTACACAAATGTTTTCCCAATCACAGGTTCCAACAAAAAAAAAAGAAAAATCGAAAACCAAAAAGGGGCATCTACAAAGATGCCGCCTAATTTCTATATATATTTTTTTATATATCAAACATCCTAATTTTATTTTTTACAACTATATCACCCAAATCTTTTAAATCATATCAAAATACCATTATTTTCATTTTTTAAAAAATAATATATATTTTTCCATAGATAAATAATATGCATATAAGTAAAAATTAAAATTTACATGCTAGATAAACAAATACATAAAAATTGAGTGGGTATATATGTAAATCTTCAAAAAAAAAAATCTATAAGCTCCAAAAACAGCTCAAAAGCCACTCAAATCCCTTAAACCACATCAAGAATATCATTATTTTAATTAAAATAATAATAATATATATTTTTCATGCATACATATGACACATATAAGTAAAAAAATTCAAATTTACATATTAGATATACTAATTCATAAGAATAGAGTGGGTAGACATGTAAGCCTTCTAAAAAAAAGGTCTATAGTACAATTTAAATAATATTCTCTACCAAAATATATATATATATATATATATATATAATATATATAATAAAACCTCAACCTGGAGGAAGAACTATCTTCTCCATTGCATGCATCGGGCGAGCGACCGTGCATGCTAGCATGAATGCTAACAGCAACAGAAACAGAACTGATACGTTGGGTTGGAGGTTCATAGAGATGCAATTATACCCACCTATTTATACTTGGAATTTGCTTCATAATAAATAATATAAATTTTCTATTTTAATTTATGTAATAAATAATATCTCTTTCATTTGACATTTGGAAGGGGTTTTGTGTAATTTTTTGATTGGATCTCTTTGAATAAATAAATAAATGAAAACGATTTGGAAAACATTTGCTATTATCTTTTAAGTAAAGACGAAGACGAAGAAGCTACGTTAAGGCTATGTAACGTGCAGATGGGTGGGTGTATGCAAGTTGTAATCAGCGTGTAATAGTGACTACGTGTAATAGTTTTTCGGCCTAGAGAAAATATTTTCATTTCATTACAAGTTATTTATTTATTATTTTATTGGGATTGGGAATTATAAATAAATATTTATTTCATTTTGCTGACTATGCTATATTTCCAAATGGCATCTAAGATGACAATTGAACCATTAAAATTTAATTTTAATGGGTCAAACAAATAAAAATTATTATTTAAATTTTGAAATTAAAATTTTTTTATTTATGTTTTTAGATAGTCCAAAAAGACTACTTCTAAATTTGATGACTAGGATTATGAGGTGTGGCATACAAAAAGAGATGGTTTAACTTTTAGAACTTAAGATAATGATATTCTTAATGAGATTTTCTAATTTGGGCTACATAAATGTACATAATAAAATTAAAAAAATTTGGGTTATATGTTAAAATTCCGCTAATATTTTCTATTGGTTATATTTCGACTGAATCTGTGGTTGAGTCGCCTTCAAATCGTTTTGGTCAGTCGATTTTTTTTCATTAACTTGATTTGCCTGCCCCCTAGACCTGACGTAGGAGGGGCTAGGGCAATGAAGAGTAAAATGATATTTTTGGAGGGGAAAAATTGTTATTTCATGATGGGTAAAAGACTAAATTGTCCTCCCATATAATTAAAAATCTGAATTTGAGAGGGGAGCCAATTGCCTCCAGTCGGCTATACCCTACTTGAGTTCGCCCCTGATTTTAATTGAATCAGTGACAGTTGTTCAGACGAAAACATTTATGGCTATTATAATTTTATAATATGTCGGCTAAACATCTTACCAATGCAGGACTGAAACCCTCATCTCTACCCTTTGCTCTTCCTCTCCCTCGCTCTAGGTCGACGACGTAGTTGCGTCACCTACTTGATTCACCTTCATTCTACTTCTTTTCTTCACTGAGATTATAAATTTATTAAATAACATCCATATTTTTATATTTCACATGCTCTATTGATTTAATATTTAAATTCATGCATAGTTAACAATTATCATATACTTACATATTTAGCATCTAAATACATACACAAATACAAATATATAGGATTTTTACCTATGTTATAGAGCTCACTTGCCAAAGTCGTTAAATTGAGTCCATATGTCGAAGTGACTAAACTGAGCCCACCTGCTGAAGTGGTTGAATCCTGCCAAACTTTCGAAATGGTTGAACCGAGTCCACCTGCCGAAGTGATTGAACCAAACACCTCCTAAAATTATGATTATTTTTATTTATCATATATAAATGTTTTTTTATTATTTTATTTGTAACAAATAGTTTGATTTTTTTTGATATATTTTAACTATAAATATAAATTTATTTATATAATGAAAATAGTAGGAATAACAAAAAGAATAAAGAGCACAAACATTACTCAAATTATTAAATTTTAATATTTCTTAATTTTCAAAGTAGTGCCCGCAAAAAAAAAAAAAATAATCTATCTCCAATGCTTCTTCAATCTAATTTGAAATAAGTGTAACATATCAACAGTCTATATGAGCTACGTGCAAATGCACAACAGTGGATTCGCATCTGTGATGTTGTACGAACATGTGAACGCCCGCACACAATATTTCTCGTATAACCAAATCTTGTGGAAGAACTTTTTTCTTAACCACATGCGTCACATGAGCTACTGCACATGTAGTGCGACTGTTATGGTTTATCTTCTTCATTCTTCTTTAATATCTAAAGAAAATTAGATGCGTCACGTGCTCAGATCAGTTGTTCGGGCTTCTACTTGTCAGTTGTAAGTTCCCTCTGATTTGGGGTTGGATTCCCCCAAATGAAGGGTGCAATACGTGATTTGTTAGACACATTGAGGATGACAAGGACTCTTATAAAAACCTAAAAAAAAATCTAAAGGAAATGATATAGTATTTTA
>NW_018229687.1:0-953 GCF_001263595.1 Phalaenopsis equestris | reverse complement strand
TTCAATAAATTTATAATTAAATTAAAAATGTCGATCATAAAAATCCAACCATCTAAGATTAGATATGTAACTCCTCTATCATCATATTGTTGTGACGATATCTAGATATACTAGTTGTTGTGGTATATATATATATATATATATATAAATCAAACAGGAGAACGAGAAAAATTCACACTAAAAAACAGTAACACCACAGCGGAACACATAGATTTACGTGGTTCGGCAAATTGCCTACATCCATGGGATAACAGAGGATTTTACTACTTGAGGAATTTGCACCAGTCGATTACCTCGACTTATAAGAGGAATCTCTCACTCTCACTTCGTTGTTCTCTGTTCTTCTCTCTCTACACTGAGATATAACGAAAAAACTCTACACTGAGATACATGGAAGAAAATAAACTTACAAGAGAAATAAACCCAATTTCTCTTCAGCCACAAGCCACCAAGAAGAAGTCAAAGGGAGAATAATATTTTTCTTCTTCTTTCTTCTTCCTTCACCTTAAGGAACTACTTCTTGCATTTTCTTCCTTCTATCCCGAGGAAGCCCTTCCTCAATCCCGAGGAAACCGAAGAAGAACACAAAAGGTTGTGTTGTATAACTAAAAGGAGAGCCGTGCGTGAATGCTTTTTATCGCAAATAGGAGGGGAGGAAGGGAGACGTAGCGACTATTCGCGAAACGGGAGCGGGAACAGTTTCGTGGTCAAGTGGGAGGCGCGAATGAGAGATCGCGATCTGGTACGGGAGCGTGAAGGCAGGAGCGGGCGTGGGAATCGGATCGGGCTCCAGCATAACACATGTATCCCAAGAAAACTTTAATATTAGCAAAACTAGTTGGTTATTAGCACATAAATATTTGTATTTACTCACATATCATTCAAATCCTTAATAGCATTAAAAAAATACCCCAAAACTAAAACACACATTTTCATACATAAGTTTATGACAC
>NW_018229686.1:0-1806 GCF_001263595.1 Phalaenopsis equestris | reverse complement strand
TCGGGAATGACTGACGGGTCTATTTCGTTGAAAAACTAGAGCATAAATAAAAAAATTGTCTTGTGTCGTCGAATTGTAGGACGTAAGAAATAACCGTTCAAAATTATGATACAATGTTAAAATGCCATCGGTTTGCAGTTGTGGAATTACCCAACGATTATAGACTTTCGGATTTAACGACAAAATCACTAGAACGCCAACGATAAGCTGTGGAAAATCTGTAGCATCAGAAAAAAATTAATATGACTTTTCCACACCTGCAATCCTGACACTAGAAGTTTAACACAAGAGAGTGTACTAATCCAAGTAGTTATTAAATTAATATCACATTAATTAATACAAAAAGCAAAAAAAGAAATAAAAGAAAACCATTGCATTAAACAAACAAAAAATAAACATTTGTACGTAAAAAATAATGTTCGTTCAAACTAATTGTTCTAAATAAACAAGCAAGAAAAAAATAAGTCTCTACTCGTCATCAGTCCTCTCATCGTCTTCCTCGTCAGAATCATCCTTAGCTGGTTGTTTTCCTCTCCACCATGCATGAGGTAGTATTGCATCCAACACTGCCTTCATCTTCAACTCCATCTTCGAACTCATTTGGGCTACTTGGGTGGAGACCTGGGCAACAACCTCGACATCAACTCTGGTTTCAATATCATAAGTAAATGCTGCAACCTGCCTACGAAGCTCCTCCTCGGCTGTAAAAGTCGATGCACTAGATGAGCTAAAGAGACGAGCGTATTAGACCAACAGCTGAGATCTTAATCCGTATACTCGACCATTTTTCTTGCCCTAAGCAGCCTTCCTCCACAAGTCATAGTTGGACGGATCATGATCTGTGATCGTAATATCTCCCGACTGCTAGTATTGACTGTCCTTCATCATCTTAAAGGTCTTGCACAAAAAAACAATATGATTAATGAAAGTTATGGGCTAGAAAAACTTCAATAGTTATTTGAATTGTATGCAAATTAATTTTGTAATCCTGATATTTGATGTTCACCCAGGTATGGTCTGACTACCGCTTATGAGTGTGTGCTTGTAAGTCGGCAGCAGATGGGCCCCGTCCCAACTCAATATAATGTTAGAATAATGAAACTAGTAACATAAATTTCATGTATAATAAAATTTAATACATAAGTTAAGTCTTACCAGCATTATCTTATGCTCTATATGTGAGAGCTCCTTACTAGTGCGCTTAGAGGCCCCCATGCCTCCGCAGTCAGAGCGGTGATTCTGTTTGACCTGCTCTCTCTTCTTCTAATATTCAGCAGAATCCCATGTCCTAAGCATTGAGTAAATATATCCTTATCGAGCCACAAGGGTCGTTGAAGCATCTTCTGTATGTTGTTGAGCATATAATGAAGACAATCACTACTCTTGCACTCAAAGTTTCTTCAGATGTGGGTCTTCTCCTCAGGTGGCCAGGATCACTATTTTTGCAAAATGAAATAGAAAATATTATATTCAAAAACATAAATATATAGTTGAAGATAACCGTGTTCGATATATACCTTGAACTTTAGAAACCACATACCCTGAACTGGGAACGAGACCTATTTCCATGATAAGTATGGATACTTGAACTTGCTCCGAATAAAGTCTAAGATGGAATGGATGGCCTATGTGGGGTGAGAAAAATTAGAAATAACATATCCTTAATTGTCTATTAAGTTAAAAAAATATGCCACTAGGTTAACCTCACTTTTGTGAGGGCTCACCCTACTCACCCTGCTTATGAACCTAAACCAGGAATGTATCCTTTGGGATCCCACTAGGGCTAGCCCAAGCCCCAACCCATTG
>NW_018229685.1:6789-7803 GCF_001263595.1 Phalaenopsis equestris | reverse complement strand
CTTAAAATGAGTCCCTTAAAGTGCGCTTTTGGCGTAACCTCTGGTAAGTTTCTAGGATTCATTGTCCATCATCAGGGAATCGAGATCGACCTAGCTAAGATTAAAGTTATCTTAGAAATGCCTATTCTTAAAACCTTGAAACAACTACGTTCATTCCATAGGAAGTTGGCATATCTGAGATGCTTTATTTCTAATCTTTCAGGTAGGTGTCAGCCCTTCTCGATATTAATTAAAATGAACACCAATTTGTTTGGTAAGAGAAATGTCAGCGGGCCTTTGAAAACGTTAAATAATATTTAATGACACCTCTTGTTTTGACAGCCCGTATCCCTGGGAAACCTTTAATACTTTATACCGCAGCCTTTATGACTCTCTTGGAGCCTTATTAACCCAAGTCAATGACGAGGGTAAAGAAAACACACTATGCTACTTGAGTCACCGTCTAATATCGACGGAGATAAGGTATCCACCTTTCGAGAAGCATTGTCCAGCCTTGGAATGAATTAATGGAATTGCCTTTTGGTTACTTCTTGCCTTGTGTTCAAAAGATAATTCAACAGGGAAATTTACCAAAACAAATGCCAAGAGATAAATTTCAACTCTTTGAAAAATTGTGGAATTCTAAAAGATGAGCACAATTCAAAAGAAGGTCTTGGATTTGGTACAGCTGAACTAGTCGATGATTCTGAATTTTGCATGGTTGTTACTAATGAGTCAGAAAAAGATTACCTCAATGTAGAGGATAACTCTACTGATCAACCAATAGAAAATGCTCTCTACTACGTAAGTCGTCGTCTAATACCGACAGAGGTAAGGTATCCACCTATTGAAAAGCATTGTCTGACAGTAATTTTTGCCGCTTTATATGTTCTCTGCTTGATGATAAAGAGTCTGCAGAACTGGTCAAATTACTAGTAGAGTTCAAAGATTACTTCGCATGGAGCTACGATAAAATGTCAGGGCTGTCAGCAGAGGTTGCAGTCCATAAACTTGGGGTGGACAAGGTGGACAAGA
>NW_018229685.1:5795-6704 GCF_001263595.1 Phalaenopsis equestris | reverse complement strand
AAATTGATAGACGCCAACTTCACGCCAACTTCATTAAAGAAGAGAAATACCCCACGTGGTTAGCCAATATTTTACCGGTTAAGAAGAAAAATGGACAAATCCGCGTTTATGCCCACTTCAGAGATTTGAACAAGGCATGTCGAAAAGACAAGTTCCCACTACCTATACCGCTATACCGGAAATGATGGTGGACGTGGACATCGCTTCAACAGATGAAATTTTCTCCTTCATGGACAGATCATCGGGGTATAACCAAATCAAGATGGCTCTCGAGGACGTAGCGTTTACATCTTTCAGAACACCGATTGGACTCTTCTGCTACACAATGATGCTGTTCAGCCTAAAGAACGCCGGAGCGACATATCAGCGTGCAATGACGAAGATTTTTGACGACCTCATACACAATCAAGTAGAATGCTACGTGGATGATCTGGCCCCTGCTGCTACACAATGATGCTGTTCAGCCTAAAGAACGCTGGAGCGACATATCAGGCAAAGTCATACAACTACAATAAGTAAATAACAATTATCTCTAATTTCTCCCCAAGCAAACTCCCTGAAGTTCCTCTGAATCTCTTCCTTTCTTTACAACACACAAAATTCCTTTTGGAAGCGACATTGAGGAAGAAATTTCTCACTTTCCCTCCACTCTTACAATTTCTCAAAGAATTCCTCACAATTAGACTCCCTAATAAACTCTTTACACATTGCTAGAACCTCTCTAACCTCCAGGACACTTTATTTTTGGCCAAAGTCTTCTCTTTAAAGATGTGGATGAGTTTTCCCCAGAGTTGCCTAAGCATCCCTCCAAAATTCATCCTCATCCAATGCATTGTTGGACATAACCACCGATCTCGCCTTCGGCGGCCTCGAGGGCGCTGTCGGCAGGGCCTCTTAGTGGATTTAAAT
>NW_018229685.1:0-5673 GCF_001263595.1 Phalaenopsis equestris | reverse complement strand
AAATGCTCTCTACTACTTGAGTCATCGTCTAATACCGATGGAGATAAAGTATCCACCTATTGAGAAGCATTGTCTGGCATTAATTTTCGCCGCTCGAAAGGCTAATTGCAATTTGATATAACTTTTGTTCCCCTCCGTGCTATCAAGGGATAGATTCTAGCAGACTTTCTCTCTGCACACCCATTGCCAACTGGGTCCCCTCTCAATGACGAGTTACCAGGCCAACAAATACTATAAATGGAATTCTCCAGCGTGCAATGCTGAAAAATATACTTTGATAGAGCTTTGTTGGCCAAAAAAGACAAAAATCAGGTACAATTATACTAGGCAAAACAAGAATTGGTTTGATCTTTATCATGCTAGATAAGGGTATGCGGAGGTTCTCATACCACCTGACAGAGCAATGCTCAAATAACAACGAAGAGTATGAAGCCTTAATCACCGGATTGGAGGTGACAATCTCGATGGGTATAATGGATATTTTGATTTATGGGCAGTATAAGATTTTGAAGCCAAGATTAGCAGAATACCATAAGTACACGATGAAGCTACTGGAGCAGATCCCTAGTGTGATTTTCTACCTGATTCCTAGGGGAGATAATGCCCATGCTAACACTCTAGCAAAACTCATAAAAGAACTAGCGTGTCCCCCGGAGGATTCCATTGGAATCATAGTATAAGGAAGACATGTTTTGTCTTGAATTAACCTTGAAACTCTAGACAAGCTTGAAAAAGAAGAAGCAATAAATGCAGTTGTTGATATCAATGAAGATTGGCGCAAGCCACTAATAGAATATTTACATACTGGAAAGGTGCCAGACGACAAGTATGAGGCACATCACATTACAAAAAGGGCTATGTCATACACTTTAGCATGTGACGTCCTCTACAAGAGATCGTTCGACTAGATGTGGCTACGATATTTGAGTAAAGCCGAAACACAGAATATTATTAAAGATGTACATGTCGGATTGTATGGCGCTCAACAGTCAGGGCAAAGATGAAAATGAAGATTAACAGACTAGGATATTATTGGCCAGCAATGATGTCCAACTGCATGGATACAGCTAGAAGATATCACCAGTGCCAGGTGCATGGGGTGGTCTTACACCAACCTCCGAATGTGCTACGCCCAACCGTTGCCTCGCGGTCATTTGAGTGTTGGGGCACGGACATAATAGATCTGATAGACCCTACATTTTCCAAAGATTACATATTTATACTTGTCGCTACAGATTATTTCTCCAAATAGGCATAGGAAGTACCGTTACGAGAGGTTACAGCATAGCACATCCTTCAATTCTTCAAAAGACAAATCATCTACCATTTTGTATTACTGCGAAGAATACCTTCCAATCAGCTTTTAAAAGCACAAAAATCAACAATTTTATCAAAAGACACGAGATAGAATGAAGTTACTGTAAAATTTGCTATCCCAGAGCAAATGACCTGGCTGAAGCCTTTAACAAGACATTGGTGCAGTATAGATTATGAAGAAAACACTGGATGAAAATAAAAGGGATTGGCATAACAAACTGTTAGAAGCCTTGTGGACCTACCGGAGGACGTTCAGGACTCCCACTCAGTGTACACCCTACATGCTCGTGTACGGGTCCAAGGTCATACTACCGATAGAAATTCAGACGCCGTCTCTCAGAGTCGTTGTTGCTAACGAGGTTATAATAGAAGAAAGTGCAAAACTCAGACCTAAAGAACTGGAGAGTCTTAAGGGAAAATGACTTGAAACACAACAACACTTAAAACTTTACTAGGCAAAGATGGTACAAGCTCATGACAAATTGGTCCGCCCAAGGACATGCAAAGTTGGTGACCTCGTACTGGTGCTCAAAATGCCTATTCTTGCACGTTGCAAGATAAGTGAAAAATTCGAGCCAACTTGGGAGGGACCATTTATCGTTGATAAGTCTATGCATGAGGAGCCTACCAGTTAGAAGATTTCCATGATGAAAGACCCATGCTACCAATCAACAGACGACACCTTAAGACATACTATGCAACCTGACATTGCTTGTCGTTACTTAATTTGAAATTTTAAAATTTGTATTGTTTTGGGGTTATCTTTGTGGCCAAATGTCCGTGACTGGGTCCAAAATTTTTTTAATAAGATTAACCTCAACATAATGAAAATTTTAAAAAATTACACACTTCAATTTTCTCTTTTTTAAACTTAATATCCTACTAAATTAAACAAAAGACATACACAAATAAATGACTTCTTCACCAAAATAAACTAAAATTTCCTTTAATAAATACTTTGTTTTATTCTTGTTCACGCTAAGTTTCAGCTCACAGTCATTTTTCCTATCGTTTGCAAAGAAATGTCAGGCTAGAGGCTAATCTTCGCCTTTAAAGATGGCCGGAACCTCGCATTCAACAAGGAAATGGTGGCGCTAGGTGGCACTATAGACTTTGACATGAAATTTAATCAAGTCGACATGGATTATGAGGGGTCTCTAATGGATGTATTTAGCCAACAGGAAAAGGAAGGGCTACAACACCTTAGAAGAGTACGTTTCTACCAAAGATGGGTCTCAGACTGCCAACTGCCCAATGGAGGAGTCGTATGTCCTGTTGGGAATAGATCAATATGTCCTAAGGAGTCCAGATCCATATGTCCCTTTGGATGCTAAGTCACACATTCTGTTAGCAACCAGAATCAACACCAGCTTGGGTTCCCGCTAACTTTGAAATGAGAGAATATCCTTGAAAGCCGCCGATTCTCAGTACGGCAGAGTACTATAAGATGAGCAAAGTGAACAAAAGAAACTTTGAATTCTACGAAGAAGTGCAAGGGAGGTTCATCAACATATTAGAGGGATTGAAACTATACACCAGGGTCTTCTCAGAAAGTGATGAACGAAACATTCTCGACTGCATTTTTGACTTGAGAGATAGAGGTCGAGCAGGCCTACTTAAGGAAATAACCTATTCTAATCCAATTCTAATCCAAGAAAGGGGAGGCAAGGAAGGGGGGGGATTACTATCCAGTGCGGCTGCTGCTACAACTTTATCAATGATGGACAAGAAAATCCTCTTGGGATTCTTAGGCACGATCAAGTGGATCCACTACCTCTAATTATAAAATGGATGATTAAAGAATGGTCAGATGGAGTACACTGCCAGCTAACTGCATCCCTAATAGTTGCATCATCAACATATATGATGAAGGCGATTGCATACCTCCGCACATTGATAATCATGACTTTGTGAAACCTTTCTGCACTGTCTCATTCATGAGAAAAAGAAAAATCCTATTTGAAAAAAAAATTGATATCATTGATCTTGGCAAATTCAGAGGAGCTGTAGAAATTCTGCTGCCTGTTGGTTCAGTGCTAGTCCTTAAAAGAAATGGGGCGGACGTCGCCAAACACTGTATTCCAGGGGTGCGGTACCATAGGGTGTCCATGACCTTTTGACGAAGGGACAATAGTAAAATGTCATATGGATTTCCACCAGATCTAGAATTGAAGGAACTGCTACAATACGAGCTATGAGAGGGTTGTGCCTCTAAGTACATGCAAAGGGAACTCTTGTCCTGGAGCATAGCTTAGAAGGTCTGCTCGATCAAGAGCTTGTCACACCAGGAACAGACATTCTCCATTTTATTGCACTACATTACAGTAGATATGACATGTATCAGACATGCTCAGCCTATGAAATGTACTTGGCATGGGATATTTGTGGATGTACTTTTATGCAATTAGCATATTAACTTTCAATTCTCATTTTGGAATCAGTCCTTAACATCTGATTCCTTTTCTTTCGAGGTCGGTCCTTAACTTCCAACTCTCTCCTGAGATTGATCCTTAACTTTCAATTTTCTTTTTTGAATTAGTCCTTAACTTACGACTCTCTTTTTTAGATTGATCCTTCACTTTCAATTCTCATTTTGTAATAAGTCCTTAACTTTTGATTCCTTTCCTTTTGAGGTCGGTCATTAACTTTTGACTCACTCTTGAAATTGATCCTTAACTTTCAATTCTCATTTTGGAATCAGTCCTTAACTTCTGATTTCTTTCCTTTCGAGGTCGGTCCTTAACTTCCAACTCTCTTTTGAGATTGATCCTTAAATTTCAATTCTCATTTTGGAATCAGTCTTTAACTTCTGATTTCTTTCCTTTCGAGGTCGGTCCTTAACTTCCGACTCTCTTTTGAGATTGATCCTTAACTTTAAATTCTCATTTTAGAATCAGTCCTTAACTTCTGATTCACTTCTTCCGAGGTCAGTCTTTAACTTTTGACTCTCTTTTAAAATTGATCATTAACTTTCAATTCTCTTTTTAAAATCAGTCCCTAACTTTTGATTCACTTCTTTCTTATAGGTCAATCCTTAACTTTCGACTCTCTCTTTTGAGATTGATCCTTAAGTTTCAATTCTCATTTTCGAATTAATCCCTAACTTCAAATTCTCTTCTTTCGAGTTTGGTCCTTAACTTCTGACTTTCTTTTGAGATTGATCATTAACTTTCAATTCTCATTTTAGAATCAGTCCTTAACTTCTGATTTACTTCTTTTGAGGTCGGTCCTTTACTTCCGACTCTCTTTTGAGATTGATTATTAACTTTCAATTCTCATTTTAGAATCAGTCCTTAACTTCTGATTTACTTCTTTTGAGGTCGGTCCTTTACTTCCGACTCTCTTTTGAGGTTGATTATTAACTTTCAATTCTCATTTTAGAATCACTCCTTAACTTATGATTCACTTCTTTTGAGGTCAATCCTTAACTTTTGATTCTCTCTCTTGAGATTAATCATTAACTTTCAATTCTCAATTTAGAATTAGTGCCTAACTTCTGATTCACTTCTTTCGAGGTCTTTCCTTAACTTCTGACTGTATTTTAAGATTGATCATTTACTTTCAATTCTTATTTCAAAATTAGTCCTTAACTTCTGATTCACTTGTTTCGAGGTCAACCCTTTACTTTCGAATCTCTTTTGAGATTGATCATTAACTTTCAATTCTCATTTAAGAATCAGTCCCTAACTTCTGATTCACTTCTTTCAAGGCCGGTCCTTAACTTTCAACTCTCTCTCTTGAGATTGATCCTTAACTTTTAATTCTCATTTTGGAATCAGCCCTTAACTTTTGATTCCTTTCCCTTAGAGGTCGGTCTTAACTTCTGACTCTCTCTCTTGAGATTGATCTCTAACTTTCAATTCTCATTTTAAAATAAATCCTTAAGTTCTGATTCCTTTCTTTTCAAGGTCGGTCCTTAACTTCCGACCCTCTTCTAAAATTAATACCTAAACTTCAATTTCCACCTCGGGATCAACACTTACATACTGATCCCCATCCTCTATGAACACCTGAAATCTGATAACTCAAAACCAACTCTCCAATCTCCAACGAGAGTTCCTACTTCTTGTCTTCGATCAAATATTCACTTGCTAATTCCTCAGCGGAAATAAATAACACATAGAATTCTACACCTCCTTCTAGGTCTATTGACTTAAGGTTTTGTATTGGTTTTGTTGATCACATCAATCAACGCCAATACATGTGTTGTACTTGCCCAGCACACCACACCTATTAAGGGTCCATTTGTTGACCTCACTTTTGGTTGAGGTCTAGTTTTTCCTCTTTAGTAGCCTAGGATCTAGCCATAAGAATTTTGTGTTGACTATTCCTAAAAAAGTAGAAAAAGAATCCTCA
>NW_018229684.1:2575-6972 GCF_001263595.1 Phalaenopsis equestris | reverse complement strand
CCGAAGCGGGCGACGAGATTTTGATTCCGGGGACCAACAACTTCTTACGGGCAACCCGACAAACCATCCTGAAATAACGCCGACAGACTTTTAACATTCCACAATTTTTCAAAAAACTGTAGCTTATCCTTTGGCATTTATTTTAGCACATATCCCTGTTGAATTAATTTTTGTACACAATGAGAAAAGTAACCAAAAGGTAATTCCATTAATTCATTAGAATCCTCTTCTAAATTTACATGTTTTTTTATAATTAATAGAAGTGGAAGCACGATAAGAATTGTTCATCTTTCAACCAATGCTATGAACTTATACTATGAACTTCCTTTACCTCTAAACTCTCAACTTTTTTAGGGTAGATTTGAGTAAGGGTCATGGCATTCACATAGTTGTTGATCCAATCATACATCAACTTATACTCATTTTTTTCCACATCTTCCAAGGAAATGTCATACTGTGATTTCTTTTGTTTTATCATCTTTATTTCTTCCTCAAAACTTTCTTCATCAAAACTTTCTTCCATGTCGATGTTGATGGTTGACTTAGTCCGTTCAACAATCGTGTTGGTTTTATCTCGTCCACGTCCCCGACCTCGATCTCAGGTGTATGAGCTAAAAGAAACTCTACCAGCTCGTTGTGATAAAATGGAGGTAGATCATTGAAGTGGAGTTGAATGGCCTCTTCTTTGTGATTCTTCTAAATCTTCTACTTTGTTTGTCACAATTACAAGGGAAATGACATTTCTCTTTGGAGGTGCATAGTAGGTGGCGTCTTCGTGAATGCCCATTTCATGAACCAAAAATGGTTGTAAATCTACTTTAATATAATGTTCTTATCCTTATTTAAATTATTTGATGCATTCTTGTAGAGATGACAAAACCAAATTATGCTCATGAATCCATGATCGTCTGAGTAAAGCATTCGAAGAGGTCTTTGCATTGATGATGTGGAGCTTTATTGTTGTTACTTGTTCTCCAACTTTCATTAATATTTTAATTGATCCAAGGGCTTTTTCTCCCTTATGATTAAAACCTCTCAACATCATTTTATCAGTTGTATGCTCTTGAGCCTCAATATCCAAATATCCCAATGTCCGTAGACTCATTAGGTTAAGTGATGCTCCAGATCCACCAAAATGTTGGACAATACAATCCTGCTGATATTAACGGAGATGTAGAGCGGTCGCTAGTACCGAGCAACAAGTCTTCATCTGTGAAAGTTATCCCAGCTATTCCATTAACGAAAAAACTTCATCCGAGGATGTGCTGGCCAACTGAGACAAGCAAATCTCTGGGCCAAATCTCTGGGTCAAGCAAGGCTATAACCAGAGAATCTTTCATCTCTTTTAATAGGATTAGGGCTTCATAGATGCTTAGTTTGGTTGGTAACCTCCTAAGATGAGCTAGCACATTATAATCCACTTTATATAATCCTCTGATCTTCACTTGGTTATGTGGTTCTTCCAATGGTGGCGGTAGAGGTAGCTCTTCATGAGTTACTTTTTACTTTCCTTTATCCACTGGAGCTGACCTTGAGGGTAACACTTTCCCACTCCTTTGATTTATCACCATAATTTCTTCTTCATGAGGTGTTGTAGGCAAAATTTATGGTGTTTCCTCTTCATCAGAGAGATTCAAGTTGATATATAGTGGTACACTATGACACTCGTAGACTGGTTCCTTAATCCTACTGCTATCATAACTGTTGTTGTCAATGTCTTCTTCATTCTCGTTAATGAGTTCATTGGACTTAAGTACGACTTGAGGATCGATTTAAAAATTGAGATCATAGTTAGATTGAGCAAAGCCAGTTATGATATCACTAGAAAGAATTAAAATGTAGCTGAAATCATATTCATTATACTCTTAATACCTGAGTGGAGTAAAAAGATAATCATACATGGTCAGTGATTTGAGGACTTTCTCCTCTAAATCAGAGATAACCAATATAATAGAGGCAGCCCCTATCCCACTCCCCTCCCCCGGGCTATTTGTCATTGTGACATTGTTCTGTGCTTTCTCTTCTGGTTGTGGTGGTTTCTATGACAAAATATCCATCTTTAGTTAAACAAGCTGTAAATTCTAAATGACTGCCTGAGCTGAAGAGATCTAAATCTAATCTAGTATCTTCTTAGATGGCTTCTTGGATGACATGCTCCAAACTGTGCTCCATCCATCCTTTTCTGAATACGGATCTATCAGAGTAATTGGCTGGATCGAAATCGTATTTACATAACCTTTTTCAGGTTCTTTTAAATGTTCCTTTGGGATTGTTATGTTTCCTTTTTAAAATTCCTCTAATGTCAATTTATGAAAGCAAAACAGCCCTCTATTATATGTCCCAACAGGCTCTAGTAGGAGTAGAAATTTGGATATTCCTTCTTGTAAACTTCTATCAGCATCTTTGGTTCTGAAAATCTAAACTTGAGCTTCTTCATTAAGTTTCTAAACATCTTTGGTAAAACATCATCTT
This sequence comes from Phalaenopsis equestris, assembly GCF_001263595.1. Taxonomy (NCBI): domain Eukaryota; kingdom Viridiplantae; phylum Streptophyta; class Magnoliopsida; order Asparagales; family Orchidaceae; genus Phalaenopsis; species Phalaenopsis equestris. Next base: position 4,500 of record NW_018229684.1, on the reverse strand, counting down.
TGAAAGAATATAACCTCTTCTTTAGTTCTAAAAGAGTCAGACCCATTCTTTCTTCTGCTCAGTACTATCCTCTCCGGTGTGACTGCTGGTAAGATTGGCTATACTGCTGTGTTTGTTGCTGCTGAGTATGTTGTGACAATTGCTGGGAACTTTGGTGAGAATTTTCTGCCTGTATCTTGCCACTATCCCAGATTTCTTCTCAAATATCATGGTTGTCTTGGTCTTTTCTAACTTCTCTTTAGAATCTATGTTTTTAACTTCCTCTAGTGAACTACCGGCTTTGCTTAGCATCTTCTCGAAGGACTTGATGTTGAGTCTCTTAAGCATGAAAGCTACTGGTCCATGGATGCTTTTGAGTAGAATCTCAATTGCATGTTGTTCCTGTAGTTGAGGTTCACATTTCAAGCTAAGATTTCTCTACCTCAAGATATAATCCACCAAGGTCTTGTTAGGATTTTGCCTCTCTACTATGAGATCTCCAATAAAAATATGATGTTGCGCTCCAACAAATCCATTTACGAACAACTGTTCTAACTTGGCAAACATCTTAATTGATACCTTGGGTAGCTCGGCGTACCAATCAAATGCAATTCCTGACATGTTGTTGACAAACTATTTGAAAAGTAAAGCTACATTAACTCCGGTGTTGCCCCAACTAGCTCAAAAATGTGCAATGTGTTGTCAGGGATTTCCGGTACTATCGAATGTCTTAGAGTTAGGTGACACAAAACCCTTATGGTATGGTACAACATCAAACTCCTCCGGGTAAGGTCTACCCTTTGAAATCAATGCTCCACCCTTAGATTGGGCTAAGGCCTCTAGAACTTATTGTTCAATCAACTGTTTAATATCCTTCTCTGGTATGGTACTTGGTGAGGAATCCCTCTTTTGTTGATCCTCATCGTTGATGGAGGCAACTTCTCTCCTCTCATTGGTGATATGAACTATTTCCGGTTGGTTGACTCCTAGATAAGCTATCTACTGTGACTGTGATTGTCCACAAACTGTAGCCATGGAGGTCATGGTGACACCCATCTCCTCCATTCTTTCAATTTGCCTGATTTGTTCATCTCTTAGAAAAACAGACCTATGCAAATCATCTGTGAGATTCCCTTCAACGTGAGGTTGGGCATCACGATTAGATGTAGCAACTCTAGTCTCGATGACATGAACATCCATGAAATCTTCATTGAGATAATCATTGAAATCAAAATCTTCATCATCATCAATGGCTACTCCGTGTTCTTTGGCTAACTCAGAAATTTCAGCTCTGAGCTTTTCAACTTTCATTTCAATTATTGCTTCTTGGAACATATTGAGATCTGGAGAATTTTCCTAACCATCCTCATCTTGTTCATCAAACTTGATAGCAATAGCTACAACAATGTTTGATACTTCAGACCTTTTCTTCATTCTACATTATTGCCCCATGGGCTCATTGAAATGTATTGGTACGGTGGCCTTGAGTATCCATACCTTCATTTTTGGCGGTGATGTCTTGAGATGAAGTGTCTCAATGAAGGCATCGGTATGCCGAAGCATGCTCTTCGTGGTGCGTACCAAATACAGTATCAGGTGACTTCTTTATCTTTTATTTCTTTGGGGTTGTCTTACGAGCAACCACTAACGGTATCCTTGAACCTAGACGTGACTTAGCCGGTCGACGTTCTGCAAGCCTTAGAGTAGTAGAAAAATTTATGGTGGTAATGATAGTATCAACTCAACTCCCTAGACGGAATCTAACGGGAATACAGGCTAACAAAATCTTAGTTGACTTCTGAGACTATCGGGCAGACTTGACATCTATCAAAATATCTTTCTTCATTCGAAGGGACACTGTGCATCCCACTCGCTTAAGCAGCTCAACAACTAAACATCCCTCTTTAGTGGCCAATCTCTGGAACACTGTATGGACTTTAGTGATA
>NW_018229684.1:0-546 GCF_001263595.1 Phalaenopsis equestris | reverse complement strand
CATGGATTTAAATCATCATAACTTCTTCCAACATTAAAGATCAATACTCCTCACAGCTTCCATCCAACACTTAATTACTTATCATTTTTAGAAGAAAAATAAGGAAAACTACTCAGAATCCATGGAAAAAAAACCACACTTTAGTTTAAAAGCAGAAATCATTGTCAAACCAACAACAAGTCTCAATTAAAATTAAAAGTAGTCCAAAAAAAAAGATAAAAACTTATCTCAAGTCCTCCACCAAACTCTTGAAGTTCTATGAATCTCTTCTCTTTTACAATACTCTCAATATAAAACTAGAATAAAAAAAGGATAAATATGTGGTGCCTCAAACTATCTCCAACTAACTCCCCAATTTTTGAAATTTCAAAACTTTCTCAGTACTTTCAGGACCTCTTTCACAATCTCAATCTTCTTTCTTTTATAATTCTCCAAAAGGTGCCTTTGTATCTCTTCAAAATGTGTCATGATTTGATGCATTTCTCAAAGAGATGCATCCTTTCCCAATAATTTTTTTGCCATGGTGGTTGTAACCACCTATTAAGC
>NW_018229683.1:0-1763 GCF_001263595.1 Phalaenopsis equestris | reverse complement strand
TGAGTTGTTAAGCTCATTTAAACTGGGGAGATCTCCTTAGCAATCGTGGGTTACCTCTTTTGAGGGACTCTCTTAAATTAAAAAGGACGTTTTAAGTTTATTTATTTATTTTTTATTTTTTTGAAAAGGTTGTTTAAGTTCAATTTTTGAAAATTAGGTTTGTCTTAATTTTGAAAATTGTTGTTTTGAGCTTTTGAAAAGTATTTTAACCAAGCATGCATAATACATTAAAGCAGTAATAAATTGCAGAAATAAAATGATAATAAATAAATTATAAACACGTACCTATCATCTTCTTGCCAATCCCACTGAAATGTTAGCATCCATAATCATGTATTTACTGCAAAGTGAAATAAAAGCAACTACTAAGTGGTAGTGAAGCCTTAATGGTTTAAATTCAAGAAAAGGACACAATTCATAACTTGGTAGGTCCCTAAGGGTTTTAAGGATTATTTTCTGGAACAAAGCATAATGAGTTCAATTCTTCTTCAAAATGTCCAAAAGATTATACAAGTGTTCGGGGCATAGCCCTAAACAATTCTTAAAAATCCTTTAGACTATCTCAAGTTCATTTGTACCTATTATGTTGTTGAATAAGTCATTCCGAGGTTTGTTAGGTTTAAATTGCGCACAGTTCATTATCTCAATTAACCCATGAGAAAGAGGGCAAGCAAGTTTGAGCTTGCAGAGCTTGAGGAAGATTAATTATGGTTCCATTTCCAGCTAATCCTTAAGTATCCTTAGATTGAACTTAGCTCACTACAACGCTCAGAAGACATCGTGGGTAGACATGTAATTTTTAAATATTTAATTAAATGATTACCCTATGACTCATCCATTGGTTTGAAAATTCTAGATTGGTTTGTTATTGACTTCCTAACTTAAGTCCCCAACATTTAAATCATCCAAATCAATTCTTCTTCTAATGTTCAACAATTTGGATAATTGTAATTATACCCTTCTTCTTTAAAAGTGGGGTTAATTGGTTTCTACTTCTTCCCCTCATGTCTCAATCACTTTAGTTTGTTACTTAGTATCAAAATTTCTCCCTTTAAGCTTTTAACCCATCCTAAAAGTTTATTTAGGGTAAAAGGGAGGAAATTACAATTTTACTCCCAAGGCTCCTATCTTCATAAAATTTTTAAATCAATTCACATGGACTTGGAAATTTATTGACCTATCTCTCATGAGTTAATTGAGATGCCAGAGAAGAAATCATATTTTTCCTATTTTTATTTTAATTTATATAATTATTTTAATCAAAAAACAAAGATTTACAAAGTTAATTTATTTAATCAATCAACTTATAGTTTCTGTCTTTGAGAAAGATATTGGAGGTTCACTTAGGTCAGAGGGACATTCACACCAAATTTTCATGAATTTGGGAACCAGTTAGAGTACACATATAAATGTCATAATACTAAATAAAAGATGGAAGTGACAATACATATGATGTGATATTGGATATATTTTAGAATTGTTGAACTAACTCATGAGATGTGAGACAATGATTCAGTAAAGTGCGCATCCCATGGAGGCAGTGACCCGATGAATGGATATGTCGTGGAGGCATTGACCTGGAGGAGTGCGCGTGGCGTGAAGGCAGCAACCTGACAAATAGGTGTATCATGGAGGTAGTGACCCGATAGAATGAAGATCCTCACTAGAGAGAATCATTCAAGTGTAATTAGTGTATGAATGGACACTCAAAATGCAACTCAAGCAATTTGGACTATGCAAGATGACATGTAAGGCACATAACA
>NW_018229682.1:0-9128 GCF_001263595.1 Phalaenopsis equestris | reverse complement strand
ACTTTCTAACAAAATAAATTTATTTGTTTTTTACTTATAAGATATATTTCATATTTTTAAGTTCAATTCATAGAATTTCTTATATCAGGATGACCTTGTATATTTCTTGAGAAAAAGGGTCAAAGTATACTAAACTAATTTTCATAAGAATGGACTTAGAACATTACATGAGCCTAGTGAACCAAAAAAAACAAAAAAAAAAAGTAAATCTAGAAAAATTAATTTATTAGAAAATATAGATATTACAGGCCATCATTTTATGTTTGTAAATGCTATTTAATCAACAGTTCTATGCTTCAATACAACTTGACAATGTTGTTTAAAGTAGCCAATTCTGCTAACCCATGATTTCATAGTTTCAGATGTGAATATGTCTAATGTACTTACGTTAAGCTTTCAATGTTATGCGTCTATACATAGAAAATACAAGCTAATACAATTACAACTTCATAAAGTTATCCTATATTTGAAATCAACATGTTTTTCATATATCAATTTTTTTTTAATAACAAGCACTTCGTATATTGTACTATTGAATTTTACTTCAATTTCTTAGATATAGTCATTCCTTTAGAACCCCCATCTGTTTCTCTATGTGTGTCATTTGTCTTAAACTATTTCATAGCCCTTTTTGTATAATTTTTATTTTACATGAGAAAATCTTTACTTAAAATTATTTTTCTTTGTTGAGTGTGGATTGGTGTCAAGGAATAAAAGGCAAGAATTAGAATGATATAATGAAACAGGAAAGCATTTAAATTGGAGAACTAAAATCTTATCACTTATAATCAACTTATCCTCAAAAAAGATAGAATAACTTAGATGATACGATATATCATGACCATATTCTATGAACTGCCTCATATATTGATATTATAGAAATAGATACTAAGATTCAACCAATTGCTTGCATCCAAAATGTTTCCAGACACAAATAGAAACTTCCACACAATGCATCCTAATTTAAAAAATGTAATGTAATAAAAAATCTATGTTTATGAGCTTAGACAAGATGAATTCAATTGATAAAAGTAATAGATGAAACTTCATATTTCTTTGCATAACCTCTGACATAAAATTAATGTACCAAACTTTGATGAATTAAAAAAAATTAAATAAATTCAAGCAGCAAAGTATGTTATTTAACTCAAATAACTTCATTATTAAGTATCAATAATGTACTAAAGAGCCTAATAATATTTATTATTTTTAAATCTAGTCACTTAGGTGGTTTTCGTACTTTGTAATTGGAACTCCAATCATCAAGTTCATACTTTGTAATTGGAATTCCAGTCATCAAGTTTAATTTGAAACTAGTCATCCAATTTGTAAGTTCTTAGAAGCCTCTAAGGATTTCATAAATTGTATGGAAGATAATAAAAACAAGGTGAGCACTAATAAATATGAAGTTTGAATATGTTATGTTGTATGTAAGAAGTTTGGTGCTAGTTATGCTAGTTATGACAAAATTCACACACTCACGATTTAAGGAATGGATTATTTATATATGTAGTAAGTTTTTCACAATCATGGAGTTTGGATAAGTTTTGTTTAATCTTTTTTAGTAATAATAATATTGGAAAGTATAATAACAAAATTTCTACGTTACAAATAAATTAGCAAATAATTCTTTTATTAATAAGTAATTTCTTACGTCTTTTCACGAATTATTGAAATCATTAAATACATTCAAATTTGACCAAGAAACAATGCTAAAACTATCCATAGCAATAAAAAAAACTATAAACCATTTCATCAATATTGTTAATGAAAAAAGAATAGAGAAACTATGAGAAAATTTAATTTAGAAACTAAAGTAAGGTTTTTCATACCCAACTAATCTTTTATGTTCATTCCTTGAAAAGTATTAATGACTAGAATTTTTTAATCCATCCAAGGAAAATTTTACTTTCATTCACTTGAACCTATAAACTCTAATGCTCGTGCTTATGTTCTATCTAAAGACTATTTTTTTTTCAAATGGTTCATAATAATCATACAAAGATCTATCGATACATTCAATTTAAATGAAAAAGAATTTAAACATTGAAAGCTAATTAAAATCATCTTAGGTAAGCATTGGACAAAAAATGCAAGTAGATCATAAAAGATTGAGAAAATAAATTTTCTTTATCTTATGCAATTCATCTGTTACAGTGGTTACAAGAACATTGGGAGTAGCATATGTAAAAGATTTAGACATTTGGGACTTAATCAATATTGAATTAAATAAGGTTAAATTTTTCATAATATATTGTGTACTTATTATTAAATTATCATTATCAATTTAGTGAAATTAACAGGTCAATGAATATCAGTTCATAGAGTAATCTAATTATTATTATTCTTCTAGTATTAATTTGTAATTGAAATATTCTTACAAAATAATGGATATTACTCTAAATAAATCTATCAATATAATTTTTAAAAAATATTTTTTAATAGATGAAACTTCATATTTCTTTGCATAACCTCTGACATAAAATTAATGTACCAAACTTTGATGAATTAAAAAAAATTAAATAAATTCAAGTAGCCAAGTATGTTACTTAACTGAAATAACATCATTATTAAATATCACTAATGTACTAAAGTGCCTAATAATATTTATTTTTTTTAAACATAGTCACTTAGGTGGTTTTCATACTTTGTAATTGGAATTCCAGTCATCAAGTTTAATTTGAAACTAGTCATCCAATTTGTAAGTTCTTAGAAGCCTCTAAGGATTTCATAAATTGTATGGAAGATAATAAAAACAAGGTGAGCACTAATAAATATGAAGTTTGAATATGTTATGTTGTATGTAAGAAGTTTGGTGCTAGTTATGCTAGTTATGACAAAGTAGTTTGGTGCTAGCTAAGCTAGTTATGACAAAATTCATGCACTCACGATTTAAGGAATGGATTATTTATATATGTAGTAAGTTTGTCACAATCAAGGAGTTCAGATATTTTTTGTTTAATCTTTTTTAGTAATATTAATATTGGAAAGTATAATAACAAATTTTCTACTTCACAGATAAATTAGCAAATAATTCTTTTATTAATAAGTAATTTCTTATGTCTTCTGAAGAATTATTGAAATCAATAAATACATTCAGATTTGACCAATAAAAAATGCTAAAAGTATCCATAGCAATAAAAACATTATAGACCATTTCATCACATTGTTAATGAAAAAAGAATAGAGAAACTATGAGAAAATTTAATTTAGAAACTACAGAAAGGTTTTTCATACCCAACTAATATTTTATATTCATTCCTTGAAAAGTATTAATGACTAGAATTTTTTAATCCATCCAAGGAAAATTTTACTTTCATTCACTCGAATCTATAAACTCTAATGCTTGTGCTTATGTTCCTTCTAAAGACTACTTTTTTCCCCATGGTTCATAACAATCGTACAAAGATCTATCGATACATTCAATTTAAATGAAAAATATTTTAAACATTGAAAGCTAATTAAATTTATCATGGGTAAGCATTGGACAAAAATGCAAGTAGATCATATAAGATGAGAAAATAAATTTTTTTTATCTTAGGCAATTCATCTGTTACAGCGGTTATAACAACATTGGGAGGAGCATATGTAAGAGCTTTTAAACATTTGAGACTTAATCAATATTGAATTAACTAATGTTAAATTTGTCATAATATATTGTGTACTTATTATTAAATTATCATTATCAATTTAATGAAATTAACAGGTCAATGAATAACAACTCATAGTGTAATCTAATTATTATTCTTCTTCTAGTATTAATTTGTAGTAATAATATTCTTATAAAATAATGGATATGACTCTAAAGAAATCTATCAATATAATTTTTACAAATATTCTTTAATAGATGAAACTTCATATTTCTTGAGTAGTACCCACTTGTCTGCCACTTTTTGGTTTCTCTAATGGATATATGGATAGTGAAGTGATAATTATAAAAATGAGTGAATTAAAAAAATAAGATAAAAAGTATAGTGAAATAGGCCATTTTAGGATCATTGTACAATGACTTATAGTGAAATCTTTTGTAATCATTTCCATAAAATCATGAATCTTTAAAATTATTGACAATTTCATAAATATTATACACTTTTAAATTATGCTCTCTTGAATGTTGTACAATAATGCAATATGTAATTTATTAAAGAAGAATTATCATCATCTAAAGTGATGAAGAAATATAATATTAAAATAAATATGAGCTAAAAACTAGTTAAAGTTAGTGTGAAGATAATAGGGTAGTACCCACTTGTATGAGACTTTTTGGTTTCTCTAATGGATATATGGATATTGAAGTGATAAATATAAAAAATGAATAAATTAAAATAATAAGTGAAAAAATATAATGAAATAGATCATGTTATGATTATTGTACAATGGTTTATAATGAAATCCTCTGTAACCATTTCCATTAAAACATGTAGCAATAAAATTGTAGAAAAATTCATAAACAATTTAACACTTTACATATTATGCTCCTTGGATGTTGCATAATAATGCAAAATTTAGTTTATTGAAGAAGATTTATCGCCATGTAAAGTGATGAATAAACATAATATAAAAATATTTATGAGCTAAAACCAAGTTAAACTTAAGAGTATAGATATTCTCTACTCACCCTCACATGTCATCATGACAACTTAAGCATAGTTTAATAACTATTTTAAAAAATTTTAATGAAAACAAGTGATATTTTAATGGTTCAAAAAGTAAAACATTAATAGTTCGTTTGACTACAAGGAGAAGTTAATATCCTTTAAATAAATTTTCAATTTATACATATATGAATCACCTCCTTGTCTCATGCCTTTCATTTTTTATCCTTTATTTTAAATTGTGTAATATAACAGTCCATGGAATTTGTTTATATAGACGGAATCTCTTTATGTAGATGAAAAGGGCTAGATTTGGTGATGATAAAAAATTTTAATAAATCATTTCTTAGTTAGAGCCTAGTGGGTGTCTTTGGTTCTTTTTGATGAAAGGGTTCATTATCTTTGTTGGTTATTTCTATCACTTATAATATTCCATTAAATCTCCCTTAAATCTTCTTATACATACCAACACATCTCTAACATAAATTTTAACTACATACTACCCTTAAATATTTTTTTAGAAGCATTCAATAAACCCTCATCTCATCCTTAGTTAATATTAATTTTTTTCCTTCCGCAACTCTAGATAACATCTAAATATCAAATGATAACACCGAATGACATTTTCCATAATTTATTTATAAAAAAAAATTCTTCATAAAATTTTTAATTAAATTAGACCATACTAAGAGTATGAAGACTAATTTAATTTTTTTTTCTATCACCAATTTCTCTAAAACAACACTCCATTTCACCAAAAACTCCTTTTTTATTGTTAAACTAACCATTTTACCCATTTTTAATCATCTCTCAATTCATAAAGTTCCTAAAACTAACAAATTATTTTTAGATATATAAGATTAGTGTTAGGGCTCCAGTACATAAAAAATATTAGTTCAAGAGGTGGTGGTGTATTATGGATTTCATGGTGGGATTAGTTAGTATTTAGAAGGAACTGGTGATAATATAATCATGACTAAGCTAAGGGTAAAAAATTTAGGCTGGTTTGATTTGATCCATTTGTGGAGAGGCTTATGAATGCTTAAATGGTGGGAAATAATTGTTGAGGGTTGTCTTGCAATATGCAGCTATTACACTAGTTTCAAGCGGTTCAGGTTATTCTAAGAGGAAACAAATAAGAATTCGGACATAGTCCTACCTTCATGTTTGTGGAACCTTTCAAAAATTTAATTGAGGATTGTAGAAAATTTAAAATGATGTTAGAGATTTGCTAGCATATAAGGGAAGATGCATGTATGGAAATGAGTGATAAAAACAAATATGAAGGATAATTATCATTCCTATCAAGAAGAACCAAGACTTGCTCACAAGTTTCAACAAAGAGAAAATTTAACAAAATATTTATAATTTCCCAGAGTAGCATTTTCAATTAATTTCTCATAAACTCCCGAATTATCACTGTCCCAAAATTTTTTGGGAGAAAAATGAAAATAGGATGAAAATAAGGGACAAAAACTCAACAATTTTATTTTAAAGAAAACCATGCCCTCCCTCCCCATTAAGTGGAATTTTCTTAACTATCATATATACCCATATGTGCATTGCTTTGAACACCAGCACTCAACAATAAGACCAAGTGGGTCGTACAAGTGGGATTTGAAATCTTTGTTGAGTTTCAAGTCCACTGCTTTCGCTAGAGATAAGCGCACTATAAATCAGCATTATTTGTCTATGTTCAATTCAAAATAAATTATTATTTTAACTTTCATTTTATTAATTTTTACAAGAAAATTCTTATACAATTTTTTTTTCCTAAAAGTTAACTAGAGCGGGAGAAATTCTGAGAAATTATGATGTAAATTTGTGTCAGGTGTCCAACAACAGGAGTCCATATAATAATTTGGGCCCACTAACATATATTATTTGGGCCGCGTTATCACATGATGATGCAATAATTTATTCTTAAACAAACACCGCCCACGCATTCCGTGTGCGCTCGCCTCCTCGGCAGTCCGCCATTAGTTATGACGGGATCTAAGGAAGACTAAAAATTGCGTTATGTGGAGTCAGTACATTGGCCACCACCTGTGAGTCAGCCTTTCGTTTTAAAGTTTGTTAGGTGTTGTTGGATCTATAATACGTTCGAAGAAAAGAAAAATACGATTTTTATTTCTCTGATTCTTCATTCTAGAGAGCGATTATTGGACTTGAGATAGTTAATTAAGCGCAAAATAAATAATTTCTTTGAAGTTTATTAAGTTGATTTATTTTATTTTTATTAATTTTTTTTTTAGTGATATGATGTCAATCAGTTTTCATCATTTAGTATGAATCTCAAGACGTGACATGGATCTGAAAATAATTTTTTGTGTAAAAAAGTTCAAACTTTAATTAGGAATTATCCAGCACTCTGAGTTTAGCAAACTTATAATCAAACAGATTGGCTTGATTAAATGAATTTAATGGTACAAAAGTTGGTCTAATCTAAGTGAAATTAAGTTCTAATCAACCCGTAAAGCTATTTTTTGAAGCTTTCTGTGCATAATTGGAAGGTTAAACTGGTTTAAATCTGACTGGATGGGCTTCTTATTGCAGTCACGATAGATCTCGGAAGAATTCTATTTAAATGATTAAATACGACATTCAATAAATAGTATACGATCCCAAAGAATAAAAATAATAACTTGGAATGGAACTGATTCTTTTAGATGATGAAAATATTCATGATTCAGGATCTATGGAGATAAATTTTTTCTCTTTTTTTAATAGTGTAAGATAATGTTTATTTTATTCTAGGGTCTAGTATCCATTTGAGGGGGTTTCCTTATAGTTGATTATATCTCAAGAATTACACCGGAGAATATTCTTGATTTACGTTATGCATTATACCTTTGTTGATCATTAAAAAATGTCCCTAAGAAGATAGTTGTTTAAAGACTTACAATGATAAACTTGCATAAAAAATGACTTTCACTTCAGCTGAGCAAAATGAGTATGTTGAGTTAATTTCAATTTTGAAAGTATATTTTGAGTTAATTTTGACTTTAATTTTTTTTATTAAATTTTAAAATGGGTATTTAGAATCTTTAATTCTTGATTTGATGAAAAATTTTGGGTTTTGCAAAATTAATTTGTTAAGGCTATTCAATTTGCTTTTAATTTATTTTTGTAAAATTAGCTTGAAATGATCAAAGTTCATTTAACAGCTTAAGGATTTTTTATTGGTTGGAGTTAATTAAGATTTTTAAATTTTGATTAAGTGTAATGTCAAAGTTACTTATTAATGTTATTTATAAATTTCTGAATTTAAACTTGGTTTGAGCCTTTGTTAATTCTCTCGGGGTTAGTACCTAAATTCTGATCTACATTCTTTCTGAGGTCAGTACCTAAATTCTGTTTCTCATTCTGGGTTTGGTACATAAATTCCAATTCTCATCTCTGGTTCAATACCTAAATTCTGATTCTCATTCTTTCCAAGGTTGGTACTTAAATTTTGATTCTCATTTCAGGATTGGTACCTAAATTTTAATTCTTATCTCGGGGTCAGTACCTCAATTCTGATTCCCATCTTTTCCGAGGTTGGTATCTAAATTCTCATTCTCATTCCGGAGTTGGTACCTAAATTCCAATTCCCATCTCGGGGTCAATACCTAAATTTTGATTCCCATCCTTTTCGAGGTTGGTACCTAAATTTTGATTCTCATTCCGGGGTTGGTACCTAAATTCCAATTCCCATCTCGGAGACAGTGCCTAAATTATGATTCCCATTATTTCCGAGGTAAATACCTAAATTATGATTCTCATTCCGTGGTAAGTACCTAAATTCTGATTCTCATCCTTTCCGAAGTCGGTACCTAAATTCTGATTCTCATTTTGTGGTTGGAACCTAAATTCCAATTCCCATATTGGGGCAACACCTAAAATTTGATTCCCATCCTTTCCGAGGTCGATACCTAAATTTTGATTCTCATCACGGGGTTGGTAACTAAATTCCAATTCCCATCTCGGGGTTAGTACATAAATTCTGATTCCCTCCGCTATCTCTTGGGTTAGATGTGAGTCACCGAATTTACCTTCCCAAATGAAGCAAAAAATCAAATCATCAGGGTCGGTACAAAATTTTTTATTCTCATCCTTGGATCAGTACCTAAATTTTGATTTATTTCTTTTCGAGATTAGTATGGGACCCACTTTAATGGAGCATATAAGCAGTTTCGGGATCATTGGGTTTACGAGGATTTCTCATATGAGGTAACCTACAGTTGCTAACAAGAGTTCTCCGGTTTAAAGAAGCTTAACAAGTCATTTACGCTAAGTAACTTCAAGAGAAAATAGTGATGCCAAAATGAGAGAATCGTAGGATTTTAACGAGAGTCATTCTAATTATATTAAAATTCCCTCCTAAAAACACTTGAACAAAAACAACAATAACAAAACCTGTCACTTAAAATGCAAAACTATAAGTTCTTACCTGGAGCTATCACTTCGATGAGGAGTTTGGAGCTTTCACCGTGGACAACATGACAAGAATGTACAAAAGAACAACTTTGATAGAGTAAGCAAATCTTTTCT
>NW_018229681.1:10113-12085 GCF_001263595.1 Phalaenopsis equestris | reverse complement strand
AATTCATTTTTAAGCTTTTTAAAATTTATTTTAAAGTAAGAAAAATTAGAAAAAATATTTTAATGAGTCTCAAGTGATCAGAGAATAGTTATGAACATTTTGAAATATTTTTGTATATTTGGAATTTTAATTTATTTTTAATTATTTAAAATTCATAATGAGGCCAAAAAATTAAGTGATTCATTAAAAGTGATTTTTATTTTTCCTAAATACCTCTGATCACAAGGAACTCAGAAAACCACCTTTTATAATTTTCCCAAGTGTATTTAATTTATTTTAATTAATTTTGTACAAAAATACAAGGTTCCTTAGAAAATCAACTTTAATTCTTGAACTTAATCAAATAATTTTCAAATTTTTATAGTGGATAAATATAATTTTTATGAACAATGTGGGATTGATTTTGTCAATTTTTGATAAGTATATAACTTACAAAAATTAACACAATATATTTATATTTAATTAAATATAGAAATTCACAAGATAATTCAAGACATCATGATATTTTTCTAGACTTCTCTGACCATAGAAAACCAACTAAAATTATTTTCATAATTTTCCAAGTGATATTTTTATTTATATAATTAAAATAAGCCAAAATGGTCACCTTGGCTTGAAAATTAGGGTTAGGAGCATAGAGATGTCCTCTGACCTTGGAAAAATTAGAAAACATCCACTCTTTGATGAGGAATAAACCCTAAAAAATCTCAAGTCATGGTGAACACTCCTTAGTCATGTGGACTTAAAATACCTAAAAGGGTATTTAATTAATATAAAATCATATGTTTAGAAAATAAATTTTATTTTTAATTCACATTATTTTCCTCTGTTCACAGAGCAAGTGGTATTTCTCTTTTATTTTTTTTATTTTTCTATGAAAAGTTATAAATTTTTAAAGATCTGTTATTTATTTAATTAAGAGAAAGCTTTAATTTTCTATTTATCTCAATCACACGCCGCGTCATCGTCATCTTCTCTAAAGCACCACGCGTTGTTTTTTAGTTCAACGCCGCCATCTGACTCGACAGCCATGCGTCCCACTGTTCATGCATGAAGGCTCCGTTCGGCTCAATCTCGTCCGCCCATGCGATGCATGCTCGATCAGATGGCTCTCCGTCATCATCCACGATATCCAAAAGCCATGAACCTCCAACTTTAAACCGTAAGATCTCAGCCTAGACTCAACTAAATCACTTTGGGTTTGTTTTGACACCCTCATCTACTCAAGAAGAGTACATCTATAGGGTTACATTGCTATGAATGGCAAGTTTTCTTCACAAAGGTCCAAACCGAGTCCAAAATTAGGGTTAGTGAGCTATACCTTTACCCAAGAGGTGAGGCCTCGATTGGGCGCTTATGGAAGCTTCAGTGGAGTATAACGAACCTTGTGGATGTGTTTATTTTCTTTGATGAAGGCTAAAAGTTGAGTTTGATCAAAGGGTGGAGCGGCCTTGGTCTAAGGATAGGTTAGAGGGCTCAACAGAGGGTGATTTTGACGGGGATCTTCCTCTCTTAATATAGTGAAGCTTGACAATGACCTTATACATGCTTAAAAATACAAGTATTTATTACAGTTGCTAGAAGATTTAGTTCCTCAGCAACGACACCAAAAACTTAATAACGGTTATAGATTCAATAAAGATGTATATATAAAATATTCAATAATGGTAAAGTCACACTTATCAACGCAAGTATACGTATCGCTCAAGTAATATATGGCTCTAATGGAGTCCTGGATATCGATCCTACAGGGAGTAATATTAGAAGCTACGAACTAAGATTTTAAAAAATCAATACTTAATCACATCAATATAATTCAAATTTCTTATATGTCACTAATAGGCAATTGAAATAAATATGTAATTTTAATAACTCTTAAATAACTAATTATACTAATAAAGTTTCTAATGTGATATTCAATATATAAGAAAACATCTTTCTCCTCGTCAAGAAATTATAGTGAATGGATAAA
>NW_018229681.1:9043-9893 GCF_001263595.1 Phalaenopsis equestris | reverse complement strand
AATTCAAATCACCATTTCACAAATCTCAAGACAAGGAGAAGGACAGAGAAAACTACTCAGAATTTATGGGGAAGACATGACAAAACTCGGAATTCATATATAAAAGCAAAGTCATACAAACTACAACAAGTAAATAACACTTATCTCTAATTCCTCCCCAAGCAAACTCCTTGAAGTTCCTTTGAATCTCTTCCTTTCTTTATAACACATAGAATTCATCTTCGAAGCGGTAAGGAGGAAGAAATCTCTCACTTTTCCTTCACTCTTACAATCTCTCAAAAAATTCCTCACAATTTAACCCTAAATTAAACTCTCTACACGCTACTGGGGCTCTTGCACACTGTTCAAACCTTCCAACTCCTCAAACTCTTGAGCCTCTCCCCTCTAATTTTCGGTCAAAGTCTTCTTTTAAAATTGTAGAAGAGTTTTCCCAAGATTTGCCTAACCATCCCTCAAAAAATCTTCCATATTCAGTGCACCTTTGGAAATAACCGCAATCTCGCCGTTGGCGGCCTCGAGGATGTCGTCGGTGGGCCTTCTAAATTAATTGATCTAGAGTCTCAGGAAATTCTCATCGTCGGCCCCATTGGGCTCGCCATCGGCGCCCTAGTTCAATTCTTCACATTTTGCTCCTTTTCGCTCCAATGACCATAATTCATCATACCTGCAACAAAACATCAAAAGTACTTCTCTTTAAAGTGAAATATCATAAAAAATAGTGTAAAATAGGTATGAAAATCTCAACATATTTTCCTTTGGTCAAAATCCCTCAAACTTAACTATTACTTGTCCTCAAGTAATTTTAGTACTACATAAAAGTTATGATCTATTGTAGTAAAGTTTTAATTCA
>NW_018229681.1:6987-7606 GCF_001263595.1 Phalaenopsis equestris | reverse complement strand
TGAGCTTCATAGTAAGCTATCTCAAAGTTTGAATGCCTCTGTAGGTACTCACTATTGTAATCATGTCTACATTCTAATCCTCCAATCCTTTCATTTATTTAACTCTATACTCTTTTGTTGCAAGGTCAACTCATTCATTAAGTCAGTCAGGGAAGGGGAACTAGATGGTGGCAGGTCATAACTAGTAGAGAGGATATCTCTACTAGTAGAAGGTTCTTGACTCCTACTCCCAGTTCTCCATTTTTCATGGCATTCATAAGTCTTTAAATTAGGTTTACTAATGCACTTCATAGGGTAAACTCATTCCTCATCATCTCCAGCTTCCACTCCAGAAAGTTGGCAAAGTGCATAAATAAGGCCAGGATGTCCTAGACCTCCACTTGTTTCACTCCTTGTCGTGGTCAATATATTCTTAAAAATGATTCTCCCCACATTTATTTCTATTAGTTTGAATACAGAAATTTAGAATAGTTTTATATCTTGATACCTCACTATGGTGATAGGTCGGTAACAGAGTAGAGGAAATAAAATAGTGTCACGCTTTAGATGTGGCATTTAACATGGAAGCAGAAAAATTTACCCGTTCTCGTTGCTTTATCTTCCATGTTCCTTTCCCATC
>NW_018229681.1:6455-6928 GCF_001263595.1 Phalaenopsis equestris | reverse complement strand
TGGTAGTCATAGTGGTAGTTATAGGAGTCTGGGACTTCATAAAAGGAATTAATGCAGGAGGCACTAAATTCAACAGAAAATCCCCGCACTTGAATGATTTTGTCTTCAGAATAGAACACGTTGGCATAAAATTCTTTTACAATATTTGTAGCAGCCTTATTGGTGGTGTAACAAAAGTTTTCCCACCTCCGCTCGGTAATAACTCATTCAATATCTCCTCTCGGACCGGACTCTCAAAAACTCGATCTTGTATACATTTCTTTCTTTCAAACACTGAAGTAAACCTCGATTAAGCCTTCGCATTGACGAAGTGAGTCTCGTCAAACTCAAGTCGTCTCCTTTGTCGTGGAGTCATTTCAATCTAATCAAAATTATAGAAAATTCCATAATATACTTCAAATATGAAAATAATGGCTTCCAAGAGTGATTCTAAGAGTTCAAAACTAAATTCCATGAATTTCTTCCCAATATTT
>NW_018229681.1:2965-6312 GCF_001263595.1 Phalaenopsis equestris | reverse complement strand
TCCGAGGTCAAAATTTTCATTTGTTAGAGGAAGGGATGATGAATAATGGCGGTTGACTGGTCAAAATCATAGTTGGATCATTGTTGGAGGTGTTTTTTTAGGACCTCGCCGTCGGCGGGGTCTTCAACGCCGTCAGCGAGCTCTATTGAATTAATATCCTAAGTCTCGGGAAAAGTCTGCTGTCGGCGTTGTCGAGGGCGTCATCGGTGAGCTCTATTGAATTGGTTCAATTTTAGGATTTTTGCGATTTTGATCAATTTCAAGCCTCAACAACATCTGTTCAATCATTATAGACATAATTTTAAGTGATTAAATGATGTACTTATCACAAATAAACATTCACAGCACAAAACATCACAATTAGATATAAATTCCATGGGTTACAATATACGTTACACAACCCACCTAAGTTTGGTATTTTCTCAACCTTAATACATCAATTCAGTGTTGCAATCCAAGATATAACACTTAAAACACTGAAAACTAACATCATATGCTTAGTCTCAATGCTTCAACTATACAGAGATCTAAAAGTAAAATTCTAAAGCAAAGCAAACATAAAGTTCAAACCAAATTACACACATAGACAGACAGGTAGCAATGTAAATGTACTATTCTTCAGATTCAGTGCTAGATTCTCCTCTTAGATCACCCATTGATTGCACATGAACGAAGAGGTTATAGAAGGGTCGGTATAGAAATTCTTCAGTGGAGTCCTCTTCTATCAATTTCATCCTTCTTATCAGCCGTATCAAACTTCCTTCGATATGTCTTGAGTGATCAAAATGTTCTTTCATCCTCAAGTCTAGATGATCGAAGAAATCATAGATATTATTAAATGCATTCATGACATTTTGTACCTCTTTCTCCAATTTCTTGATTCTGCGCAGAATCACTAATGTCTTGTCCGACATTAAATGTATAATAGGCAGTGAATTCTGAGATAATTGATCTACCATAATAGTCATATCATTTTTCATCTTCATTGGTTGGGAATCTTTCAGTTGGGTCTAAGGGCTTCCAAAGTAGAAGTACCTTTTCTCAATTTTCATAAGATACTTGGAACTGACTGTAAAGTAAGAAAATTGTGGAAGGATGTCCAAGCCCATAAGTTGATCCATGAACAATCAGGCCCAAAACATACTTCACAATTATAGATCCAATATCGATCAGCAATCCTCATCGTCGATAACAGTTTTGGAAGCAGTAATTCAGAATAACACTTTCCTTAGAAACTTTACCGATCCTCATCGTTGATAATAGTTTTGCAGAAATGAAGAAGTGTCAGTGCTTAGAAATGGGATTTAGAAGTGTCACAAAAAAACTAACATACCGTTTTCTCTCATTTCTCAGTCTTCAGTTTCGTCCGTTAAATATTGGTAAATTTCATTCATCGGGTTTCTTGTCGGGACAAAGTTGAAATAATGGCAGACAGGAACGTTCTCGATCATATATAACTCATTCATCTATGCAAGAGTAAAATTTATCCATCTACCTCGCACATAGACGACTCTCTGGTTGACTCCATACAAATTAGCAAAAAATTCCTTCACCACAGGAACAACTACGACGGCTATAGTGTAGCACAAAACTTCCCATCTTCGCCGCACAATCATCTCTTTAATTGTCATCGAGGGATTATTCAATCCTTGATTTACGAATCCTCATTCCTTGATTAATATTTTCTTTGTCAATACCTTGTTTAAGATTTGTTGCGCTTCCGCACTAATGAACTTTCTCCAGTTGAACACTCGCATTTTATGGTTTTCAGGGGAATTAGACGCCATAGGGATGAATTTGGTGGAGTTTCACTTTGTTTTTGGGGAAATATCAACTTAAGAATCAAATTTTTAAGTTTAAAAGGAGTAACTCCCACCTAAAATCGCCAAAAACCATCCATTTAAACTCCAGAAAATGCCATCCCGCTAGTCTCGTCGGCGGTGGCGTTGAGGGCACCGTCGGTGGGCTTTTAGAATTTAATTGCCTGGACTCTCGGGAAAAACCCGCCATCGACGGCGTGCGGGGGGGGCCGTCGACGCCCAATGAAAAAATTGCATAGTTTCGCTCTAGTCCGAATGCGTTCCATTTTTTTCTTTATGGATCCAATTTTTATGATGATTCAAGGCTAAATAAGAGTAATAGAGTTCAATACTACCACAAACTAGTGATAATTTCAGATAAAAATACTATAATTGCAATTAAAATAAAGATAATTATGGGTTGCCTCCCATAAAGTGCTTGGTTTAACGTCGTCAGCCCGACCTATTCAGGTATTATTCAGGTTGACTGATCATTAAAACCTCTTTAAAATTTGGTCTTTTACCCTCAAAATACGGTTTTAATCTGTGTCCATTTACTTTAAATCTATTTCCAGTCTTTTCATCTTCAATTTCAATAGCTCCGTAAGTATAAATATGAGTCACAGTAAAGGGTCCTAACCAACGAGACTTTAATTTCCCAGGGAATAACTTCAGCCTTGTATTGTAAGGAAAACCTTCTTGTCTTGGTTCAAAGTTCTTCTGATTAATCTTCTGATTATGCCATAACTTTAGTTTCTCTTTATAATTTTTGTCTTTATCATGAGATTCATCTCTTAATTTCTTTAATTCATTTAATTGTAACAATCTCTTCTTACCAGCCTCTTTCAAATTGTAATTGAATTCTTTAATTGCCCAATATGCTTTATGCTCCAATTCTATTGGTAAGTGACAAGTCTTTCTAAAAATCAGTCTGTAAGGAGTCATTCCAATAGGAGTTTTATAAGCAGTCTTGTAAGCCCATAATGCGTTATCCAGTCTAGTGGACCAATCTACTCTACTAGTGTTTACAGTCTTTTCAAGTATTTATTTATACTCTCTATTAGAAACATCAGCTAATCCACTCTTTTGAGGGTGATAGGTAGTAGAGATTCTATGAATAATATTAAACTTTTCTGCCAATCTCTGAATGTTGAATGTTCTTATTCCTAAAAGGGGATCCTCCATCAGTGATAATCATTCTCGGCATACCGTATTTAGTGAAAATATTTTTCATTAAAAATCTTGAAACACTTTTAGCGTCACAACAAGGTAAAGCTTTTACTTCACTCCACTTTGAAATGTAGTCTACTGCAATTAATATATATAAGTTCTCAAATGAAGGAATAAATGGTCCCAAATGGAAATGAAGGAATAAATGATCCCATGAAATCTAATCCCCAAACATCAAAGATCTCAACTTCTAACATGAAATTCAGAGGTATTTTATTTCTTCGAGATATTTTGCCTACTCGTTGGCATCGATCACAAGTTTTTATGTATCTATAAACATCTCTAAAGATAGTAGGCCAATAAAATCCAGCTTGTAAA
>NW_018229681.1:2434-2935 GCF_001263595.1 Phalaenopsis equestris | reverse complement strand
AGAATCATGACATTTCTGAATGATCAGCTCAGTTTCTTCATAAGGTACACATCTCCTCGTAATAAGATCCTTACATTGTTTATATAAATAAGGCTCATCCCAAAAATATTCTTTCGCATCATGAATAAATTTTCTTTGTTGTTGCAATGTCAGCATAGGGGGCAAAATATCACTTATAATATAATTAACAATATCAGCATACCATGATATTTTCCATTCATTAATATTATAAAGTTGTTCATCAGGGAAACTGTCTGTAATTTCATTATCGGTGTCAGATAATTCATGACTTTCTAATCTCAATAAATGATCATGTCGGCACTATTTTTGGTGTGGGGTTTGCCCGTAAGAAGCTGTCGGTCATCGGAATTGAAATCCCGTTGCCCTCTTCGGAAGGACGTTTAAAAAAATTTAGTTTTGAAAAAGATGAAGTCAAACTGACCCCATAATTTTCATAGTTTAAATGAAAGAGCGCTTTACCTCAAATCTTGTATCTATCCC
>NW_018229681.1:406-747 GCF_001263595.1 Phalaenopsis equestris | reverse complement strand
TAAGATTAATGCTGGCTCCCAAATCACATAAAGCTCTTCCATAAATTTTTTCACTGATAGCACACGGTATAGTCAAACTACCTAGATCTTTTAATTTTTCAAAAAGTTTTTTTCTGAATAATTGCACTACACTCTTCGCTTAGTGCAAAAGTTTCATTATCAGTGAACTCCTTTTTCCTATTCAGAATATCTTTCATAAATTTCACATAATTGGGCATTTGCTCTAAAGCTTCTACGAAGGGAATATTTACCGTTAATTTCTTAAGAATTTCTAAAAACTTGGAAAATTATTTATTCTGTTTGTGTTGCTTTAATCTTTGAGGAAACGGTGGTGGAGGTTT
>NW_018229681.1:0-375 GCF_001263595.1 Phalaenopsis equestris | reverse complement strand
ATATTCTAAACCTGGTTATTCATATTCCTTTTCTTTTTTGTATCCACTTTCTCTTTTTCAGTTTTTGTTTCATTGTGTACTCTTGTTTCCAATTCTTTTTCACTTTGTAATTGTATCACTTTTATTTGTTCTTTTCCTTGATCTTTAGAATTTGGTTCCACAGTACTAGGAAAAGTTTCTAATGTTCGGTTACTAAGCGCAGTAGCGATATGTAATTGATTTTCAATATTCTTAATAGCAGTTCCTTGATTTTGTAATTGATTTCCTTGAATTTTTAATTGATTTACTTGAATCTGCAATTATTGACCCATGTTTAATATCATCCCTTCCATAGACAACGTCTTTTCCTTAATTTGAGTGTTACTGTTAAATCCT
>NW_018229680.1:0-685 GCF_001263595.1 Phalaenopsis equestris | reverse complement strand
ACCTCTGCAAAAGATATCTGGGACCGGGTGTACATTTGATCTTGTCAGAAATCTTGATTCTTCTACTGTAGTAGGAAGGCTGGCAGAAGTCTCTCTCAGCTCTGGATCGTAGATATTTCCCTCAGGAATTGGGTGCTTGCGCCCCTGTCGCAGAAAGGCTCTCTGTTTCTTTCAGCTTGTATTTCTGCATTGTGTCCTGTGGAGTGGAGTATTTGGAAGTTGTTCACTGGGGGCAGCTATTAAGCCCCTTGCAGGAGTAGCTATCATGGAGGGCAGCCAGCTGGGCCCCTCCATCTGATCTTGTTCTGCCATCACGTTTTCACCCTTACGTGACTCGTCATCCTGAGTGGTCACCCTCAACAGTGAGGGTAGTCCCTTCTTTTCTTCATTGCTAACTATGCCCATTAACGGACCGTTGTAGTCCATATCGATCTGATTGAAATCCATGTCAAAATCTATGACACCTCCTTGTGGCGCCATCTCTTCGTTCAGTGCAAGGTTCCAGCCGTCCTGAAAGTCAAAGATAAACCTCTGTCCTGACATTTTTCTGCAGAAGACAGAAAGAAACGTCAGTGGGCTGAAGTTTGGCATGAACAAGAACAAAATAGAGTACCCATTAAGGTAAATTTCAGTTTGTTTTGGTGAAAATAATTACTCATTTTACGTGTGAGTTTGTTTTAATTTA
>NW_018229679.1:0-349 GCF_001263595.1 Phalaenopsis equestris | reverse complement strand
AATGAAGATCAAAAGACTTGGGTATTATTGGCCAAAAATAATGTCCGATTGCATGGATACCATGGATATAGCCAGAAGATGTCACCAATGCTAAGTGCATGGGGTGGTCTTACACCAGCCTCCGAATGTGCTACACCCAATTGTTGCCTCGTGGCCATTCGACTGTTGGGGCACGGACATAATAGGTCCGATAGACCCTCCATCTTCCATAGGCACATGTTTATACTTGCCGCTACTGATTACTTCTCCAAATGGGCAGAGGTAGTACCGTTACGTAAGGTTATGGCATAGCACGTCCTTCAATTTTTTAAAATCCAAATCATCTACCGTTTCGGAGTACCGTGAAGAA
>NW_018229678.1:0-342 GCF_001263595.1 Phalaenopsis equestris | reverse complement strand
TCCTAAACTTTGCATTTATGTCTCCCTTTGGGGGATGGTTTCCCTTTTTTTATAGGTCCCGCAATGGGTCCTAAACTCCTAAACTTTGCATTTTCATCCCTCTTCGAGGGATGGTTTTGCTTTTCTATAGGTCCCGCACTGGGTCCTAAACTCCTAAACTTTTCATTTCCTTCTCCCTTTAGGGGATGGTTTTGCTTTTCTATAGTTCCCGCGCTGGGTCCTAAAACTCCTAAATTTTGCATTTCCTTCCCCCTCGGGGTTTGATTTGCATTTCTGTAGGTCCCGCACTGGGTCTTAAACTCAAAACCTTTGCATTTTCTTCATATCCTTCAAGTCTGGTTT
>NW_018229677.1:0-387 GCF_001263595.1 Phalaenopsis equestris | reverse complement strand
AAATTATTAATTGGAATTGAATGTATCAACTTTATATCAATTAAAGCGCAAAGATTAACTTTTAGTTATTTTGCTCCTATTTTACAATCAAAATTCATCACTGAAATATAAAAATAATTTATAGCCAACATATATTCAAATATTTTAAGGTTTTGTTAAGATGTGCACTTAATTAAAACCTAATATGAGCTAAAAATTTATTAAATTTAAAGGCTACATAATTAATATTATGTTCTGCGCCAATAATATTTTATTAGGTTTAATAATAGCAAAGAGTTTCTGCAATAACAGAATAGATTAAAAAAGAAGAAGAAGAGACCAGCTGTTCGTTTTAGTTAAAATTAAGAAAAAGAACATATTCCTATCAACACATTTATTAACTCTTGA
>NW_018229676.1:0-410 GCF_001263595.1 Phalaenopsis equestris | reverse complement strand
TATACAAAAATATAAACAACTGTAAGTGTGCCACCATTGTCGGCCCCATCCCCTTTGGGTCTATTGATACAACTAAAATATATAGTCTTTATGTTCACATCTTTATACCTATTTTTGAGATATTGCACTTTAGTGGAAAATATTTATGTGTTTTTCTTTCAGGTACAATCAAATGGATGAAAAATGGTAAAAGAAGTGAAAAATATCAAATTTGGTGCAAAAATGAACTGGGGCGCCTAAGCGCCCAGGACTGACGCTTACGCGCCAGTTAAACAGAGAGAGCTGTGTTTAAGCACCAGGTACCCCGTGCTTAAGCACCAGAAGTAGTTATTTGATGATTCATTAAATTTGGACGAATTTTTGAAGAGGTGTTAGAAGCAACCTTTGGTAAAAACGTGGGAAATAGTTAA
>NW_018229675.1:18638-19167 GCF_001263595.1 Phalaenopsis equestris | reverse complement strand
ATTATATATATATTTTTTAAATTTATATGAAATTACAAGAAAATTTTAAATTTTACATGCATAACATTCAAAATTTTATTATTTACAAAACTAACAATCACTATCATATTATTGATAATTTGATAAAAAAAAAAATAAGAGCATGAATTTTATGATGAATTTTGATATTTAAGTGAATGAAAGAAAATGCAAATTTTAGAAAAAGTAAAAAAATTGAATACTACGTTGTAATTGCCCTAAAAAGTCTTTATAAATTGTCCTTTATAAAATTTGTTCCAAATTATTTCTGCGGATGTTTTCTCTAGGACTGTCAATACGACTCGTTTTTCACGAACAGATCGTGTTCGGCTCATTAAGAAGCTTGTATTTGGCTTGTTCGTTAAGTTAACGAGCCGAACACAAAGAAAGTTTTGTTCGTTCGTGTTCGGCTCGTTTTGACTTGAAATACTACTAATCAATTATTTATTTATATATATATATATATTTGATGAGTAGTATTTTTAAAAAAATTAATTGATACAAGACTACA
>NW_018229675.1:13846-17935 GCF_001263595.1 Phalaenopsis equestris | reverse complement strand
ATCGTTGTGAACACGCCGAGCCAGGAGTTCGCTCTCACCAACTTTGCCTTCTGCTCTGCCGGCGATTTTCGGAAGTTCGCAACACCGGGATCCGGCTCGGCCCTGGTTCTCGTTGGAGATTCTCTTGTTCTTTCCCTCATATATCCTTTACTCGGCTATTTTATACATTCAGATTCTTCAATCCTGGATCGGTTTCTTTACGAGTGCCACGAACTTGTTCTATTATTCTTTTAAATTGTTTAATGTTCGTTTTGCATTTATTTGAATCAATCCTTAATAAGTTCTTACTAAGCATGGCAACATTCCGGATGGTCAAATTGCTCTTAATTCTATCCAACGCCGGCACACAAAAGTCTCGGCCGGCGATCAAATATCTGTTATTACGTGAGACTTTTTTTAAAAAAATCTTTTCCTCGTATCTTAATTTGGTTATGTTTCTTTAGATTGCCTTTATCTCTGTTTTCTTATTTAACATAATGGATTCCCGTTCAGATTTTTTCCGCCATCTTGTTTTTCTCTAGCATTGCTTACGCTTGAGCTGGACAATGTGAAAGCAAAAGCAAATAGAAATGAAGAGGTGCAGTCCAATATTGAAATCACATAAGGCGTAAACCATATAATTTTCAACAAATAACTTAAAGTATTATTTTATACCCATTGCTGATTGAATGAATTTTGTTGTTTGATGTTTACTTGATGTTTTTATTTGCAGCTAGATGCTGTCGTTCTTGCACAACATCTTCGTAAGAAGTTTGTTAATCAGGTCAGGAAATTATATTTCTTAATTTTTTTTTTTTTTTTTTTTGAAGTGGAGAAGTAGGTTTTGACAATAGAGTAAATATTCTACGTCACAGTAAATTAGATTTTTTTTTCATATCATTGGAATAATATTGTCTAAATTATGATAGACTCTCTCTTATCTAGTCGTGCACGCACACAAAGACATGCAAAGTAGTAATATTATTATTTATGTTTCCTGTACTTTATGAATCCATCTCTAGATAATAATGTAACAGTGACATATAATTTTTAGTTCCTTGTTATTTGTGTTAGCTTACAATTTGGTCTAGAAGTTTTGAAAATTAAATTGTTAGACTTTTATGTAAAAAAATCATCTTTTTATCGTTTTTTTCCAAAGAAGTCAAATTTGCCACTATCCCTCATGAAATGATTAGTTTTTCCCGGTTAAAATTTTTCTTCATCTCCAAATCTTCTCTACCATACCACACTTCTCATTCTTCTTCTGTTTTCTCTAAAAATATAGGCACATGTGCTCATAACAAATTTAAATTTGTGTATAAGAATGAATTCTATTTACTTAGATTGTGATGTTATGATCTTCAGATGCATGATCAAAATTTACATTCTCTAAAAGTAGTATGGACTATAATGTAGATTAGAATTTTTTTAAAGATTTCTTTTTTTATCACCAATCAAATACATAAAATTGTCACAATGGATAGCTCTGATTGCACTAGAAGACATTTGCAAATTTATGGCTCAAGGGTTTTCAAATTGCTTTTAATTAAGTACACGCGTTGTTAATGATATTTATTTTGTTTTGACCTCTCGAGTTTTTTCTCGTTTACTGGATGAATGATTTAAGATATTATAAAAATTAATGTAATTTGATCCATAAGAATGTAACACACATCTGTAGGTTTGGTATCACACCTCACCTCACATGATCATGCAACTTGTCTCTAATTTAAAATTTTTTGAGACACTTCTTGTTGGCATTGATTTATACACCTTCTTCAACAAAGAGAATATTGTTGGGATATTTGTGGATAGCAATTTGTCTATCATCTGTATAGATATCACATTATCATAACTGTCTCCGTCTATTAGAAAATTGTATACCTTCTCTTTCATAAAGCAATGAGCTTGATAGGTATTATTTTTATGCCATTGTTGATTGGTCTTAGGCTCGTTTTAGAGAGCTCGTCAAATCACAAACATCTCATTATCATCTGCACGTACCTGGTATTCTCGAGCCTCCTAATCCCTTGGGCCTTCACTCCCTGCCCCATCGATCACACTTTGTTCCATAAAAAAATTACTCTAGTTCATGCAGTTGGAGACAATGTGCACGTATTCATGACACTTGAAGTATTTACTAGCTGGAAATGTCTTAGGCTTCTTGTCCTAATCAGTTCTTTTTTTCTCATGTGATGAATTCTTC
This sequence comes from Phalaenopsis equestris, assembly GCF_001263595.1. Taxonomy (NCBI): domain Eukaryota; kingdom Viridiplantae; phylum Streptophyta; class Magnoliopsida; order Asparagales; family Orchidaceae; genus Phalaenopsis; species Phalaenopsis equestris. The sequence continues at coordinate 15,750 of NW_018229675.1, read as the reverse complement.
TCATGGGGGATTTATCTTGACCCTCTGGTTGGTGTATTTTTGTTGCCCGATATAATAGTTGAACCAATTTGAACTGTAGTGTGCACTTAATATTACTGTGTTGTCTCTTCACGTTCAGAGATAAGGTTTAAATATTCTATTATATCGAATTGAGCTGTAGCTACACCACGTTGCCAATAGATGGTTTGAATCCTTAAATATATCGAACAATGGTATTTTCTTCGGGCTCTACCAGCTCATATTTCAATATAAGCTGCTTAAACTTAACGGTGCACCCCTCTATTGAGAGATCTTTCATGGTTTAGGGCTTGAACAAGTCAGAGAGGAAAAAGCTTTTCTAAGCATGGTTTAGGGCTTGAACAAGTCAGAGAGGAAAAAGCTTTTCTAAGCATGGTTTAGGGCTTGAACAAGTCAGAGAGGAAAAAGCTTTTCTAAGCATGGTTTAGGGCTTGAACAAGTCAGAGAGATCTTTCATGTTTTATTAAACTTATTATTAAAATTTAATAAGTTTTATTATTAAATTTTTATAGTATGTTTATATGTGCATGTTTGGCTCTGATGGAGCTTGTATGTTTATTAAAAAGGTAATATTTTTCTTATAATATTTTTATGAATTTAATATTCATTATTAATGGCAGATGCATAGGAACCGTGAGAGGCACATGGCCTCACTTTGTCTCATCAAACAACAAAAAATAACACTCTACTCACCTTTAACAATGCTTCTGAAGTATAGAATATTTCAAAATCATACATGTTACAAAGTAATTTAGTTTAATTACATCTATTTAAGATAGTCCATTCAACAACATTTAAAACTTAATGAAATGGAAGTTTAAGATATAAACAGTTAACATGCTATTCAATAAATCTTACTATATCAATAGCATACAAATATCGTTTAATATCTGTGCAACCGTCATAGAAGCGTGATCTAAAAACATACCATTTAAGATACTTTAATATCAATATTTTTTTTCATGTACGTGCACGAGTACCTTAGCGTTCTCCAACTAGTTTCCTTCACTAGTACTATGAAAGGGTAAATCAATCAGTCAAACATACACATACAAGCTTACTATAAAATATTACATTTTTATTAATAAATATTTCATTCTCATCTGCATAACAGATTCTTGTACAAGATATATTGATAATTTAAACAAAGCCGAGCTTACAGGCTGTTCTTGCAATATGAATAAAATTCAATAGATTCATAAATTATGGGTTTGTAGTACTAAAACAGTAACAATAAATTGCATTTGGTCGAGAAAAAACGAAATATTATCATAGTATAAGAACATGAGTACTCACCTCGATCAACAACAACAAAGCCTTAATCCCACTACGTGGGGTTGGCTACATGAATCCTTTTTCTCCATTGCGTCCTATTTAGTGTCATATTTTCATTTAGTTCTAGTAAATTAAGATCGTTTTTAATGCAATAAGCCCAAGTCTTCCTTGGTCTACCTCTGCCTTTCTTAACACAAGTCGAATCTAAAACTCCTATAAAAATTGAAAGTATAAAATAAACATGTTATAAAATTTAATTAATTTATTATTTTAATAAACTGTTAACTTTACTTCATCTACTCCCGTTTAATTTTTTTTCAATATATATATATATATATCTTATTATTGTTTTTCTTATTATTAAGTTTTATTATTAAATCAATTAAATAAGTTTTATTAAACTTACTACCTTGGTCAATCCCTAAACCTTGCGCAGAAAAGCTTCTTCACTGCTCATGCTATCGATTCATCTGTCGCTGTCCTCACCTGCTCGACTGTGCACGAGAGCTTCCCATAGATGTCACCCTCCCTCTTCAACTACTTACCACACAATCTGCCATTGCAATCGATGCCTTCCTCTTCGGCGGCTTGACATTTACGGCGGCTCCCCA
>NW_018229675.1:9801-10436 GCF_001263595.1 Phalaenopsis equestris | reverse complement strand
ATATATATATGTACATATATGTACATATATATATGTACATATATGTACATATATATATATGTACATATACGTACATATATATATGTACATATATATGTACATATATATATGTACGTATATGTACATATATATATATATATATGTACATATATATATCTATATGTACATATATATATCTATATATATGTAGATATATATATATATATATATATGTACATATGTACATATATATATATGTACATATATACATATATATATCTACATATGTACATTCTCTAGCATGCATATATCTACATATCTACATATATATGTACATATACATACATACATATGTACATATGTATATGTACATATATATATGTACATATATATATGTAGATGTACGGGATGTCTCCGTCTCTGCTGCTAGGGTTTGCGTTTCTATGGCGATTTGGGTGATCCTTCATAATGGTGTGTTCTTTCGCCGCCATCACGGCTGGCGGCCGTGGTGAGACTAGTCAGAGGCCTCGCTTTTACCCCAGTGTCACCGCTAATGGTGTTCCTAACTTCCCCTCTGTGTTCTACGAAAATCTCGAGCTCGATTATGTCTCCTCTTTTGTTCGCCGCCCCGGCCGGAAAGGGGGGAAGCTTGCTTT
>NW_018229675.1:7419-9754 GCF_001263595.1 Phalaenopsis equestris | reverse complement strand
TCGGAAAGTTCATTTATGGTATTCCTAAGCTAGATTTTCTTAGACAACACTTTGAGTTAACGAAGCTCACGGGAGAGTGGAAAATTGGTCCGCTGGATGGAAGACACATTTTGATTCAATTAGCGAATGAGGAAGATTATACTCGGTTGTTTGCTAGGCGTATGGTCTGGTTTGAGAACTTCGGGATGAAGTTGCTAAAATGGTCTTCTAGTTTTGATCCCCAAGCAGAGGCTCCGGTCATCCCTGTTTGGATCATGTTCCCTTATTTGAAAGTTCATCTTTTAATCATGAGGTTCTTTTCTCTTTAGTGGCTATGTTTGGGAGACCGCTGAAATTAGATGCTCCTACGTATAAACTTACGCGACCCTCCTTGGCTAGAGTTATGATCAAAATAGATGTTACTTTACCTCCTCCGGATGAGGTTTGGATCGGTTTGGAGCATATAGGTTACTGGCAGAAGGTAAGTTAGAGCAACACCCTTCCTATTGTAAACATTGTCAGATGTTTGGACATGATCAAGAGCACTGTTTCAAGTTTAATCCTGATTTAAGGAAAAGGGAGGGGAGGATTCAGCAGCAGGGGCCTGATGGTGCGGCTGCTAGGTCTGTACCAGCTGCTGCCCCCCTTCTTCTTCCCTTACGCATGTGACAAAGGGCAGGATTGATGTTCCTGACTCTGCTCCCTCCGATCCTCCTCTGAAGGGGGCTTCTGTTTCTGTCTCTATGCCTCACATTACTACTCCTATAACTCTTTCGAATATTGATACTAATCAGGGGTTGATTGTTTTTAATGGTATTGCACCTAGTGAGACTAATACGCAGGTTTTTAATGGTCTGACGCTTTTTATTATTCCTATTTCCTCCCCTCCTCTTAATTCGATGGCTGCTGGTAATCAGGATGGTGTTTCTGTACAAGATTCAGTTATCCTGGCTAGGGATGAAGGTACGGGTTTGGCTGATGATTTGACTTCAGAACAGGTTATGGTGTCTGAGTTAATCGCCCCTGTGGATCCTCCCTCTGAAAATACTATTTCTGCGATCGATGAGAAGCTGGATGACCCTGCTGAGCAACCTACATATTCAAACCCTCCTCAGTTGCATGAAGCATTAGGTGAAGAGGAGATATTTCATGTTTGACACATACTTGAACCTACAGCCATTGCAACAGTTAACAATCTTTCTTTTGGTGCTCATCAGCTGTTATCTGCCCGACGTCTGTTTACCAACACGATGATCAGATGAAGCCGGTCTTCTGAGGAGGAATGGCAGGTCTATTCAAGGAGGAAGAAGAAGATTGTAGGCAAACTTCAGCTTGAGAACCTAATTGATGATACTTTGATTACTTCGGGAAATGACTCGACACTCAACAATTTGTTATCTGGATCGTCACTAAAGTTTAGACAGTTGCAGCTGCCCCCAACAGATCCTTAGTGAGCCTATTGACACATTGCTTTCACTGTTAAAAGAGAGCACTAAATGCATAGTATATGTGAAAAGAATTATTGTTGCAAGAGCACTTGCATGTATTCTTAAAAGCATGAAGTTTCTAAAATTTTAGAAATGTGATTTCCTTGTTGGCTTCCATTCTGGATTAAGGAACATGTCACGGAGTAAGATGAATGCCATTGTCGAGAAGTTCTCCTCAGGAGAGTCCTTTTAGGATGCAGGTTGAGGATCCGATCGTCTCAAGCCTTGAACTTTTGGGGAGAGTTGTTTTCGATCTCTTTGGATTGCGGCATGTCGGTTCTTTGGTCTGCTCGTGGGATTGCTTTTGGATAATCATTGCTGACCGGAAGATTTTTTCTGTACATCTCTTTTATAGTCACTTCTCTAGATATACTAGATCACAGGTTTACTTCTTTTTGGGTTTTTGCTATTTGGTTTTGGGTATACCTGTAATTTTGGAAATTTCTTTTTGTGTGAGTTGTATTGTGGGGAGAGGAACCCCTAGGGGTGTGTTTAGATGTCTTTTTGGTTTCTTAGAAAGGGATCCTCCCCCCCTCCATTTACCTTTTCTTTTAATTAACGCGTAGGAAGCCACTGTTGCTCTTTCCCCCATACATACATACATACACATACATATATATACATACATACATACATAAATGTACATAATATATATATATATATATATATGTATGTATGTATGTATGTATGTATATATATGTATGTGTATGTATGTATGTATGTATGAAAGAGCAACGGTGGCTTCCCACGCGTTAATTAAAAGAAAAGGTAAATGGAGGGGGGAGGATCCCCTTCTAAGAAACCAAAAAGACATCTAAACACACCCCTAGGGGTTCCTCTCCCCACAATACAACTCACACAAAAAGAAA
>NW_018229675.1:0-7362 GCF_001263595.1 Phalaenopsis equestris | reverse complement strand
ATATATATATATATATATACATACATATACATACATATATATATAAGCCCTATATCTATCATATGTGACGGTGTTTATACTAATTAGGTGTTTATACTGATTAGTTGGCTTATGTTTCGATTCTACACCTATATCATGGATTTTTCATATTGATTTGATTCACCTAATCTTCCAAGCAAAATGAATCCCTAGATGATTCAGAAACAAAATCAAGTAATTGAGAAGATTACAAGCTTCCTGATTTATTAAGTGCGAGCAAGGAAATGTAATATAATTTTTCATATTTAGATATGTTAACACTATAATATGGAAAACTATTGTAGTTTGAACCATGAGGAGTTCAAGTGTAACCACCAGTAGCATTTTGTGCTTTGTATTTCTAAAGCATTCATCAGAAAATTTCTCATTGAACTCTTGCTTTTGTTTAGTGTTTTTTGGCTTGATACCTCTTTAATATCTCTAATCAGTTAATATTCTTACTCGGAATCTGAGTGACCAGATTTTTTTTTTAATCTATGACATTAAGGTTAGTAATTAGAAATAGGAGCAGAAGTAGGGCGACTTCCCATGATGATGAAGACAGATTATTATCAATATTTTGTGCTCTATACCTATTACCTATAATAAGTTAAGATCTTTATATCGTAAATAGTTCTTATGTTTCACATGTCGGTAACATACCAGAACATGCTTGGTGAATGTTTGCTTCACATTTAGGTTTGTAAGTACCTAGAAAGGGTTTTTGTATTTACTTAAAATAGAGATTTAGAACAGTGCTATCAAAGCGCATTGCGATACTCAAAGCTTTATTTTTGCTTCAAAGTAGAAAATGCAGAGCGAAGTGGAACTTGTATTAACCTAAACGCTAGTAGGTTATATGAAACTATTAATGTATCAATATATTTATTAACAATTGCAAATTATAAAGTATAACTCAATAGTTGATATAAAATAGAAAAAAGTGGCACAATATAAAACTTAAAGTCAAATACAGGGTAAATTTACAAATTAAAATTTCAAGCAATTTCAAATTTGTTGCAATAATTAAAAACTAAAAATTGCAAAGAAATCCTACAAGTTAACTTCATCACTTCGAAGTGCGCCTCAGCGAAGTGAAGCGGGCGTCACACTCTTTGCTTTGTTTAACTCGTGAAGTGTTCATATATATATAAGCCCTATATCTATCATATGTGACGGTGTTTATACTGATTAGGTGTTTATACTGATTAGTTGGCTTATGTTTCGATTCTACACCTATATCATGGATTTTTCATATTGATTTGATTCACCTAATCTTCCAAGCAAAATGAATCCCTAGATGATTCAGAAACAAAATCAAGTAATTGAGAAGATTACAAGCTTCTTGATTTATTAAGTGCGAGCAAGGAAATGTAATATAACTTTTCATATTTAGATATGTTAACACTATAATATGGAAAACTATTGTAGTTTGAACCATGAGGAGTTCAAGTGTAACCACCAGTAGCATTTTGTGCTTTGTATTTCTAAAGCATTCATCAGAAAATTTCTCATTGAACTCTTGCTTTTGTTTAGTGTTTTTTCGCTTGATACCTCTTTAATATCTCTAATCAAATAATATTCTTACTCGGAATCTGAGTGACCAGATTTTTTTCTTAATCTCTGACATTAAGGTTAGTAATTAGAAATAGGAGCAAAAGTAGGACGACTTCCCATGATGATGAAGACAGATTATTATCAATATTTTGTGCTCTATACCTATTACCTATAATAAGTTAAGATCTTTATATCGTAAATAGTTCTTATGTTTCACATGTCGGTAACATACCAGAACATGCTTGGTGAATGTTTGCTTCACATTTAGTTTTGTAAGTACCTAGAAAGGGTTTTTTGTATTTACTTGAAATAGAGATTTAGAACAGTGCTATCAAAGCGCAATTCTTAGAAGGGGATCCTCCCCCCTCCATTTACCTTTTCTTTTAATTAACGCGTGGGAATTTATTAACCAAAATGCTAGTAGGTTATATGAAACTATTAATGTATCAATATATTTATTAACAATTGCAAATTATAATGTATAACTTAATAGTTGATATAAAATAGAAAAAAGTGGCACAATATAAAACTTAAAAGTCAAATATAGGGTAAATTTACAAATTAAAATTTCGAGCTATTTCAAATTTGTTGCAATAATTAAAAAATTGCAAAAAAATCCTACAAGTTAACTTCATCACTTCGAAGTGCGCCTCAGCGAAGTGAAGCGGGCGTCACACTCTTTGCTTTGTTTAACTCGTGAAGTGTTCATTTAAAAACATTGGTATAGATTATGTTTTTGGTCTGTTTTTTTTTTTTTTGGTAGCTATAAATGGTTATTCGTGTTGATTCAGTGGTACAATTAGTATTTCAAAAGGTCTTTTCTTCTCTCATTCATGATGGTCCATCTTGTTGTATAGTAGGCTCACCATAATTTAATGAAGATGTTTTTATTTTTCTTTTTTCTAATCATCAAAGTTGGTTTTATAGTTTATCAAGGCTAAAGCAGCTAAATTTCTGTATAGTTAAGTAGTTTCACTAGTTTTCTTTAAATGCCTATAGCTTTTACTTATTTTTTATGCTCTATTCACTTAATGCTACTCATTCCTTTAGTTTTGTAGGGTATGTATGTATTATGTATGTTGTTAGTTATAAAATGTATTTGTTTATAAATATTTAGATTGTTAACGGACCTGAAGTACTGAGCAAGTATGTTGGAGAGACAGAAAAAAATGTGAGGGATTTATTTGCTGATGCAGAACAAGACCAAAAGGCACGAGGTAAAGTATTAACTTTCGAGTATTATAGATGAATTGTATTCTGTTAATAATTTTATGACACATATCTTTTCTTTTTTGATTTATTTTTCAGGTGATCAAAGTGACTTACATGTCATCATATTTGATGAAATTGATGCTATCTGTAAGGTAAGACTATTGGAATATTCTTATATTTTTTCCAATCTTTGTGGACAAATTTATGGAAATGTAATTTTTTAAAACTTTTAAAAGAGCATAAATGAGTGACCATGTTAACTTTTTCCGCAGTAAAAGGTTGTGTTTTAATGTATAATACATATTTTAATTTGGCAATTTGGATTTCATAGCATACTATTCTTGGGATACTTTTGAATATTATGTTGTTTGTGCTCCTTCTTTGTGAAGATTGGCATGACTGAACATCATTATTTTATTCTGAGCTGTATTCTAAATTTGATTTTTTATTTTGATATTTAACAGAACTAAAAATATTGATTCTTATGAAATATTCAACATTTAGAATTTAAATTTCTAATTGCAAATATTTGTATGTTCTCAGTTAGCTGCATTTACGTTTAAATTTTTGCCGCCTATTTTTTGTTTTGTAGTTGTCTTCAATAGCTATTCCAAATAAAATATTATTCTTTCAATTTTTCAAAGGATTTGCTCTTCGTAGATGATTTATTCTCTTAGTGCCATATCATGTGTACAATCTGTTTCCACCAACCAGTGATTAACACTGGTTGTCCTAATTGTAGCATATTATTCTTGGGATACTTTTGAATATTATGTTGTTTGTGCTCATTCTTTGTGAAGATTGGCATGACTGAACATCATTATTTTATTCTGAGCTGTATTCTAAATTTGATTTTTTATTTTGATATTTAACAGAACTAAAAATATTGATTCTTATGAAATATTCAACATTTAGAATTTAAATTTCTAATTGCAAATATTTGTATGTTCTCAGTTAGCTGCATTTACGTTTAAATTTTTGCCGCCTATTTTTTGTTTTGTAGTTGTCTTCAATAGCTATTCCAAATAAAATATTATTCTTTCAATTTTTCAAAGGATTTGCTCTTCGTAGATGATTTATTCTCTTAGTGCCATATCATGTGTACAATCTGTTTCCACCAACCAGTGATTAACACTGGTTGTCCTAATTGTAGCATATTATTCTTGGGATACTTTTGAATATTATGTTGTTTGTGCTCCTTCTTTGTGAAGATTGGCATGACTGAACATCATTATTTTATTCTGAGCTGTATTCTAAATTTGATTTTTTATTTTGATATTTAACATAACTAAAAATATTGATTCTTATGAAATATTCAACATTTAGAATTTAAATTTCTAATTGCAAATATCTGTATGTTCTCAGTTAGCTGCATTTACGTTTAAATTTTTGCCGCCTATTTTTTGTTTTGTAGTTGTCTTCAAAAGCTATTCCAAATAAAATATTATTCATTCATTTTTTCAAAGGATTTGCTCTTCGTAGATGATGTATTCTCTTAGTGTCATATAATGTGTACAACTTTTTTCCACCAACCAGTGATTAACACTGGTTGTCCTAATTGTAGCATTCCCCATCACCATTCTTTTTTTTTTTAGGTTTCTTGAACTTTTTATTGCTATACATTTAGCTATTCAATTTTATTATTGAGTTTCATAATTGTGTGACCTTTTTGTGTTTTTGTGCATTTAATTCTTTTGATCTCGTCAGGTTGTATTTCAGTATTTTTCTATAAAAATCATTATATTAGAAAAAGTTTGGAGTTATATATATTGAAGAGGAGATCGAAACTTGATTTAGGTGTTTAAGGAATGTACAATGAATAGTAGAAATACACCCATTAGATAATGTTACAAATTTAATTTTGGAAGTTTAGTAAGGAAAGTTGGTTAACCTAAGTTTAAATAAATAAAAATTGTTCAGAATGATTTATAAAGACTAACTTTAGTACTTCAATAGGAACTATAGAAAATGGGAGAGGTAAGTTGGTTGTGGTATCCTGAATGGTAAGGCGCTATCTTCTTCCTTAGTGGTGGCTTAGGGTTGAATGTTGGAGGCTTTTGAGAGGTGAGGTGAAGGTTGGGTTTGGTTTTATGGTGGGCTTGGATGTTGGCTGAGATTCTCTTCTTGAGGGGGATTATTGGAGTTTTAGGGTTGAGATGATCTTAGATTTTATTTGGGTCAAGCGTGGTCAAGACATGTAAAGGTCTTGGTAGGGTTATGTGCGCCTTGGAGGAAAAACAACGAGTGTTGGTTGGGGTGAGGGCTATGGAGTTTATGGGGGTCTTCTCTTAGGCTTGGGGAGGGGTTATGGATGTCAGCTAGGGTTTGGTTTAGGGGAAAATTGAGAGGCAAAAATGAAAGGGAGAGGAACTTTGCATAGGAGATAACAAGTTCACTAATACTCCAAGAGAGGGGAATGGCCTCCAAAAAAAAATGATGATTCTGTTTGTTGGAAAGAGGTGAGGGTCCTACAAGTAGGCAAGGGAAATAAGAGTCCATAGATCCACCTCCCACTTTTGTAAGGCGAGTGATCATAATACTAATTTTCCCTCCCTTCTTATGGCACGTGCTTGATTGTTTTCATGAAATGGCCAATCTCATACCTTTTTCTGGGAATTGTAATCTTGCTGATGATAATCTTGTAATCTTTGTACAGTGCTTTGTTAATTATGATCATGTTTTAATACTGATCCCAATTGGTTGGGATGAGTCCAATGATGATAATATATGAAATAAATTTTCTTTTTCATGCCTTTTACTTTGAAGATCCTATGTACTTCTAGGCTTTTTATAAGTATCTTTTTAAATGATTACCATAATTTTTAAAATAACATTTTCCTTGAAGGCTATTCTTTTTATTTTGACAGACTAGAGGGTCAACAAGGGATGGCACCGGTGTTCATGATGGTATTGTGAACCAGCTTCTCACTAAGGTGAAATTTCACTGACTTGATTTAACGATGAATATCATTTTGTTTTATAGGCTGACGGTTTGCATTATAGATTGATGGTGTTAATTCCTTAAACAATGTCCTCCTCATTGGAATGACCAACAGGAAAGATTTACTGGATGAAGCATTATTAAGGTTAATCCATTATTAAATATAATTCTTAATAATTGTTTTTATATAAAACTGTAATTTGAAAAATTTTGATTACTCATCAACCTTGACATCTATGATGTGCGATATTAGATAAAAGGCAATACTTGTAACATAGAAACATATGAAGGTTTTATTCCCTAAACAATATATAATATATAATAACTAGAAAAATAATGTTCTCATCATTTTCCCAAGAAACTTAGCATTTAGAATAGTATCACAAACAATTACATAGGCTTGTGTTAAATAATTATGATTAATAATCTGCTACAAATGGAATTGTGAATCATAGCAACACTTCAAGGGTGGCAAATTGGGGATAAGAAGTGGAAAATCTTTGTAGTTGAATAGTCCTATACTTAAACTCTACAAAACATTTCAAAAGAAAAGAAAAAAAAGCCCATGAATGAAGAAATAAGATAAAAGGGCAAAGAGTAAAAAATAAAATAAAAAAATTTAACAAACTTCCTAGGATTAAGAAAGTGGTCATCCAATACATTTTACCTCAGTCGTTTTTGTTAATCACCTTAAATGCAATGCTTACTTATCTTATGGGTCATGTGCATGTTGAAGGGTTTGTACTATTTTTGGTTTTCTTTGATTTGTTAGATTGCATATTTGTCACTTACTTTGGGATTTGTTGTTTATGGAAATATGTTTGAATTTTGGCTGATGGAAATATGATATTCTTTTATCATCAGTAATTTTTTTTTCTTAAAATCCAATTTAGAAAGTTTTTTGCTGTTTGTTAATATCTATCTTCATATATAGGCCTGGTCGATTGGAGGTTCTTGTTGAGATCAACCTTCCTGATGAAAATGGACGTCTCCAAATCCTACAAATACATACCAGCACAATGAAAGAAAACTCTTTTCTAGCCGTAGACGTAAATCTTCAAGAGCTCGGTATGTCTATCAATAAATATATTGGAGTCCTGAAGTAAAATATTAAAGTCAGTATGTGTTGTTTTAGTCTGTATTGTTTGTCAAATAGGTTGTGATCAACAGGAAAAAATATCTTAAAATAAGTTTTTTAAATAAGCTAGTGTTCAACTAATTTTTACTTTTGACAAGCAATTATTACTTTTTAAAGGCAGACATTTTAATGTTTGAATGATTGCTTTCTCTGATTATCATCATCATTGGATTATAAATATTTTTCACTCATTCTAATTATGAGATAAACTCTGTATTCCTTTGCACTTGATTATTTTGAACTCCTAAGTAATTTTAGGGTTATTTCAATACTGTAATTTTACATGTTACTATTTTGGCATTGCTTTGATTTTGCTCCCCACACCCCCGCCCACCACCACCCCCCCCCACCTAAATTGTTTTCTCTATCTTTAGGTTTATATTGTGTTTTAAATAGATTTGAATCATCTTCTATTTTAAGTGCTGAAAATGTCATACTAATAGAGGACAATGCTCTATTATCGTGGCTTCATTTCAACATAATACTGTTATGTATT
>NW_018229674.1:0-909 GCF_001263595.1 Phalaenopsis equestris | reverse complement strand
TGCTTCATGTTTTCCTTGCTTATTTCTCGCTCCTATCATGTATTAATAATTGCTGAAATAACAGACATCTTTTGAATTTAGGATAGATCCGCAGCAGGAACACCGTAAAAGAATGACATGAGTTGCACTTATTGCAATGTTGTTGTTGGAGTATTACCAATCCAGTAGTGTCCGTATACCCCGTATGACGTCCAATTTTATTGGGGATAAATGAGTAGATTAGATGTTTTCTCGACATCCAATAAGGTTCAATAAAATATTTCGAATGAGTGTACATATTTTTATGGATCTCCTGCACGAGTTATCTCTGAATCACGACCTCCAAGGTTTTTCTAGATCGACGAGAAGGGAGGTGTTGGCTATAACATTATACATTATGTCACATAATGAATCTATTAGAGGTGTTATGAAAAGATTTCAGCATTCATCGGAAACAATAAGTCATTACTTCTCCAAAGGTATACAAACACTTGTTAGCTTGACAACTCAAATCGTTAAACCAGATGATCCATTATTTGCTAGTAATCCATGGGAAATTGCCAACGATCCCCGTTACATGCCTTATTTTAAGATAACTATTGGTTTCTTTACGTAACTTCCAAAATTCAGTTTTTTTTCTAACATTGTAAAATAGAACTGCATAGGTGCAATTGACGACACTCACGTCAATGCCCGACTATCCAGCCGGGACAAAGTGGTGTACATTGGTCAAAGTAGTTCAACTACTCAAAATGTCATGACGGTATATGACTTCAACATGTGTTTCACTTTTGTCATGGCGGGCTGGAAAGAAAGTACACATGACAGTCAGATTTTCTCCTATGCAACTAGAAATATATCATAGTGTTTTTCTCACACGCCTTCAGGTTTGATATGATTTGTAAATGTACTAGTTATATGTATTATTTG
>NW_018229673.1:0-803 GCF_001263595.1 Phalaenopsis equestris | reverse complement strand
GAGACAACTCCTGAACCTAATATGATTTGAGCAAAGGAAAGTAAGAAAACCTCTATCGTTGTCATCCAGAAATCTGAATCATAGCCACAAGAAGGATTCACGTCCAGTTACACAATCTAGATGCTACCGATCATAGCCTACAAGTAAGATTTGCATCCTGTTATACGATCTAAATGCTACCGATCATAGCCTACAAGTAAGATTTGCATCCTGTTACACGATCCAAATGCTATTGATTCTTCCTGCGACGACAAGAACGATTTGTTCCCTGATCTTCACGCCAAAAGTGCTGAAGCCGAGATGCCGAAGCCATGAGTGTCGAAGCCGAGAGTGCTGAAACCTTCAATCCTTGAGTGCAACGAAGAAGCCGAAGTCGAAGCGGAAGAAGAGGTTAAAGATACTGGACCAGGGAGTTTCGATCCCATGTAAAAAGGCGGGAGCCACTACGAGTGGAGTATGAACGAAGGAGAGGTTTTGTCGAGATTGGTCGATTCGAAGAGGAAGACGAAGTAAAACGAAGACGACATAGGCGAAGAAATAATGAGACGAGAAACATACGAGCGAGAATCAAGGCAAGGAAATAGTTCCTCCCTTCCTGTCCCGCAAGAAGGCTGGCGGGAAGATAGACGACTGCCCTTCAACGATTATCGATGGTTAGGGCATAAATTTGGCTATGATACCATGTCAAAGTTATGAGAAAAATAGGTTGAATTCTGAATAGGCTCGATGCCTTTTTCCTGTGTTTTCATTCCATTAAATAATAATCTCACAATCTATTGTAGGTACAAAATACTCTGTATAAT
>NW_018229672.1:1761-8867 GCF_001263595.1 Phalaenopsis equestris | reverse complement strand
AGGAAGAAGTTCATTAGTCAAAGTGCACAGGAGATGTATAACGGTTTCTTAGTCGTTAATATTGAAGGGATATCAGAGAAGATCAACCAGATGGAGAATACTATATTTGTATTAGAGACTAAGGTGCTTGAATTGCATTCTCATCTAGAACATATTGGGTGGCAACTTAAGATAGAATTCAGCCATACCTATTATGTAGAGGAAGCGAATAAGGTAATGTTCCTTAAGCAAAAAGTGGATCGAAGATGATAGTATTACAGCTTGTCACCACCATCCATTTTATCAACTCTATATTCCTGGAGAGACTACTGGTAGACAAGAATTCGTTCCTTCTAATGAAGAGTGCCATTAAGTTAAGTGTTAGGAATTGTGTATTTGGATTCATGCTTTTAAGTGTGTTAGTGTTTATGTCTTATGTTTAGTGTTTGCGTCACTTATGTGTGTAATTGTAAAATGTGTGTTAAGTGTTTTGTACATAGGAAACTTTTCTCATCCAAGACTATTTGGAGAAAGAACTAAGTAGTAAATGTGTTTGTACTTGTTTGTGAATTAATATAAGTTTGTTTTTTGTGAAAATTTGTGTTATTTTTAGCTTTGAATTGAATTAATTATTAAAGAGAATTTTGAGAGAGAAGGGAGTTATAGGAAGTAAAAATAGTCATTTAAGTGCTACGAGAACATGTAGGGGTGGTTTCCTTAGGCTAATAGTGCAATTTACTTAAATTTAAAAATTTTAAAAATTGTGCACTGGCGCATAAGCGCGACATCTCGCGCTTAAGAGAGAGCCAACCCGAGAGGCAGGCGCCTAAGCACCACTTACCACGCTTAAGCGCCGGTTCACGAAAATCTGTTCACGAACGAATAAAAGTGAATTTTTAAGTCTGAAAATATCATTTTTAACACCTCCTATTCTCTTCCCCAACTAAAGTTCACGATTTTGAGGGCTAGGGCAACTGGAATTTGAAGATTTCTTGGTGGAATCTAGTGAGATTTGCTAGATCCAAGTTCCTTGAGATAAGAGTTTTACTTCTATGCAAAAATTTTGGATTTTCACCATATATTTTAAGCACATTTGGAAGATTTTGAAAATTTACTCTTCATGGTGAAAAGTAAAGAAAAAATCTATAGAAATTTAAAGCTCCCACTACTCCCTCACCTGAGGTGTAACAATCTTGCATTAGTTTCCAATCAACTAGAGCAAATTGAGGATTTTAATTTGACACCTTAAAATCTCCAATTTTGTATCCAACAAAGTATATTTCTCTATTTATTTACACCCAACTCCATGGATGATATACTCTCCCATGAAATCAAATGTGATTCTCCCCATGTTGTAAAAATCATAGCCCTATTGGAACATAAGTTTCTCAACACATTTTAACATTTCAATTGGCCAGATCAAACAGTAAATGAAGATCAAAGTTCAAATTATCACAAATTATCAGCATTAAAAACCATATAAAACAAAATTAATTTTTCACAAAATCATATCTCAAATTAGGGAAAAGGATAAAGAAGACTACTCAGAATTCTTGAGAAGGACACAACAAAACACAGATTTCATATATAAGAATAAGTTTAATAAACAAAAGAAATAAAAGAGACAACTTATCTCACAATCCTTCCCAAGCAAATCCCTAGAATTTCTCTCCAAGCCTTTCTCTCTTTACAAGCACTCTCAATTCTCTCTTGAAAATGTAATGAAGAAGAAATCTCTCACCTTCCCTCTACTCTTACAACCCTTGAAGAATATGTCAAAAGCCTTGACTTTCTCTCTTTAACTCTCCTTATCCCTTCACGCCACGCTCACTCACGCTACCAAAAAATCTTCTCTTTCCAGCCCTAGACTTCCTTCTCTTTTATCAAAGGCTACCTCCCTCAAAAAAATTTTCAAAATTCCCCCCAAAATTATGTCGAAAGTCAACTCTTTTGAATTCAAATGACATGTCCATCGGTGCAATAAAAATATGCCTTCATAAAAGAACCTTCGAAAGTGTCTAGAAGCATTGAATCACTCCAAGGAGTGTTTAGAAAAAGTGTTCCTTTAAAAATTCATGCAAATTTAGTCTCGAATTGCCTTAATCTGCAAAAAGTCTCCCTGGCACATCTTGCCCCAAAACTGGCGCATCTTGCACCAAAACTGGCGCATCATGCACCAACTGTATGTCAAATGGTGCATCTGGCACCAATCTGGAGCATCATGAGCCAGATTGCTGAAGACCGCGTTGTTCTGGGTTTTGACGCACCTTGCGCTAGTTCTTTGTATACTGGCGCATTATGTGCTAGTTTCCCAAAATTCGTTGTTTTGGCTTCAAATTTCATCTTTCTTTGTTTTTTTTGCTCCAAATACTTAAAATTGATATATCTGCAACAAAAACATGAAAATACATTTCTTTAAACTGCAATATCACCAAAAAATAAGCATAAAATGTATACCTAAAATAACATATTATTTTGGTGTATCAATACCCCTCACTTGCACTCACAACCTAAACCCTTAACTAAACATGCTTAGCTTGATCTCTTACTCTTTTGGAAACTCAAGTGGATGGTCCCCTAAACCTTTAGCGCTAGGCTAGGGTTTGGCTAAGACCAGGACAAGGAGGATACAAATGCGAGTTTCCTTTGTCTCATGGTTCAAAAAAGGGTAATTTGATGATTAGCATCTTCAATTGATAACCCATTTAGCCTTTTGCCTTCAAACTTTCTCAAAATTACCAGATTACTCTTGAACCCTAAATTTAAAAAAAATTACCAAAACTATCCAATGTTGTTGAAAAATCATCTCAAACACTTTTAAAACACTTAAAATTTCAAAACATTCCAAAATTTTCAAAATTCCCAAAATACCCCTAACTTTGCCAAAATTACCAAAATGACCTTAGTGGCCCAAACTTTCCTAAAGCCTCCCAAATCTTTTCAAACACCACTTATAAAGTCCAATTTGACCAATTTTGACCAAAATCCCAATTTTCCTCCAAATTTCCACCAGTTTGACTTTAATCTTACTAAATTTCAATTCCAAATAAAAAATCATCATGTATAATCCTAATTGAAGCCTAATTGAACCCAATTTAAAACAAATTCAGGCACACTTAAATTTCTCCATTTTGACAATGTACTCAAATTCCCCCAAATTCAACCCCATGACTAAAAAAATTTTCTCAGTTTTGAGTTCCAAACTCCACATAACATTCCCCTTGATCAATTAGTGCTTTCAACTGACCTTAAAATAAACTCAAACAACACTCAAACCCCACCTAAATCAAAATCCCCAATTTTTTGCCTTAAAGTCCAAATGTCACAAAATTTAACCTCATACCTCCATAAATTCAACCCAATTGATACTAAAAACTCTTCATCACAATCCTTTGAACCAATTTGAGCCATTAATTGAGCCAAATCCAAACTCTAGCCCAATCCAAACTCAAGTCTAGCTTAAATGCCCGAAATATGACCATGAGCTAAATTCCACTAATTTGAACTTCCAAATCAATTCAAAATCACCCAATTTCTTTTCCAATCTTCTCATGACAATCATTCACTTCAATTTGGTCAATCACTTAAACCAAGCCAAACTTAGGCCCAAGTTCAAACCAAAACCCTAATTTTGAACCTAAACATCCAAATTGACTCAAATCATTTGCATTAACCAATCTTAACACCTCCTGCCCTAGTTAGCCACCTAGGATACTAATCAGATCACCCAAAATCCAAGATTTGAGCCATGGACCAAGGTTTCCCAAAATTAAGGAGATATGTTCCCCAATTTTGGTTAAACTCTTCCCCCCATGCTATCAACTATCAAGCCTTGAAGCTAATTTAAATTTAGACTTCCCTAACCCTCCCTGACTCAGCTAGCCACCAGGTCACCTCTGGCTAGCCACTCCAGTCACCAGAAAGCTCAAATTCGATTAGACCTTCTCATACACCTAAAATATAATATTTTTAGACACATTTTTATACCTATTTTTGAGAAATTGCGCATTAATGGAAGATATTTTTGTGTTTATCTTTCAGTTACAGGTAAAAAGGGGAAAAATTATTAAAGGAGTGAATAAGGATCAAATTTTGAGCAAATCGGTGAAAAATGTGCAAAATTGTTTTGTCGCCTAAGCACCGGGTAAGTAGAGAAGGCTACGCCTAAGCGTCAGGGGCTCCGCACTTAAGCGTCAGTGGAAGTTATTCGACTAGTAAATTCAGTTTTTGTGAATTTTGAAGTGGTTTTTGAGGCACCTATTGGCTTAATAGGTGGTTAGAACCACCATGGTTGAAAATTATTGTGAAAGGATGCATCTCTTGGGGAAATACATCGAATCAAGACACATTTTGAAGAGATACCAAGACACCTTTTGGAGAATTATAAAATAAGGAAGATTGGAACTTTGAAAGAGGTCCTGAAAGTACTGGGAAAGTTTTAAAAGTTCAAAATTTGGAGAGTTAGTTGGAGAGATTTTCAGGCACCACATATTTATCCCTTTTTTTATTTTAGTTTTATATTGAGAGTGTTATAAAAGAGAAGAGATTCAAAGGAATTTTAAGAGTTTCATGGATGACTTGAGATAAGTTTTTATTTTTTGTTTTAGACTACTTTAGTTTTACTTGAGACTTGTTGTTGGTTTGACAATGATTTCTAATTTTAAACTAAAGTGTGATTTTATTTTCTCGATGGGTTCTGAGTAGTTTTCTTTATCTTTATTCTTCAAATTATAAGTAATTAAGTGTTGGATGGAAATTGTGGAGAGTATTAATCTTTAATGTTGGAAGAAGTTGTGATGATTTAAATTCATGTACTTCATTTACTACTTGATTTGGCCCATCATGATGTTAAAATTTGTTGTGAGAACATGTAAAAATTGGGCTGGTATTGCCTCAGTCAATAATTGAAAAGAATCACCTGAGATTGTATGAATGAGATTGTAGTTCATATGATTGAGTGCAAATAAATAGGGAAATATTCATTGAAGGGTGTAGAGTTAGAGGACTTTAAAGTAATAGGTTAAAGCCCCCAAATTTTTTTATTGTTTTAGGTTCTGATACGAGAATGTTAGCTCCGAGGTGGAGGGAATCGAAGGAACTCTAGAGTGATAACTAGTATCTTCCCTGCCTAGCCGGTCTTTAGAACTACTCAAACTTTAAATTAGCCAATGTTCTTTATAGCATCTCTAGTAAGGGTAAAGAATATTATTGCTCCTATTTGGCACAACACAATTTGCATGCTTCCACAACAAAATTCCTATACTTATTACTGATTCATGATAAGAAGAACAATATTTTCATATTAAGTACTTCTCTTCTACAAAAACTTTAGTTATCTTTTTACTGTTTCGTTAAAAAATCAAAAACACAAAAGATAATTAAGTTTTAAATTCCTACACAAATTGTCTTTTTAAAAATAGAAAAACTTTCTAAAAAGTGCATATTACATAATCTTCCCTGTGGGTTTCAAATTCAGGTTTTAATCAAAAAGTCCTATATTACTTAGTAACGATACATATACTTGCGTAGTATCCCAATATAAATATATATAAATTAAAAAGTTAAATTCTTATTTTTCTTCAGAATCAAGTTTTTTGTTTTGTCACAAAATAAGGAAATATAAGTGAAAAAATATCATCAGAACTATTGTTATACTGTGCATAAGGATTGAGACGGGATCAGATAGTACTAGCCCATAATGATGACTGACTGCATGAAAATAACTAAAATTTCCAATAAGCATCAGATACGCAGAGTGATTCTACATCAACCTCCGAATGTGCTACATCTAACAATCGCGACGTGGTCATTTAAGTGTTGGGGCATAAATAAAGTGGGCCTAATAGAACCCTCATCTTCCAAGGGACTTTGATTCATCTTTACAACTAATGATTACTTTTCAAAATAGACAGAGGCAGTACCACTCAGAAAGATAAAGTCACATCTTGTTATTTAGTTTTTCAAAAATCAAGTTATCTACTATTTTGGGGTACCACGCAGAACCATTTCAGATAATGGGTCCACGTTTAATAGTTTAGGAATCAACAATGTCATCAGAATATACATGATAGATTTGTGCTAGTCAACAATTTACTACCTGAGAGAAAATTTCTTAGTCAAGGTTTTTATTAAAACTCTCATCCAAATCCTAAAGAAAACTTTGGATGAAAACAAAAGGAATTAGCACCATCAGTTATTAGAAGCCTTATGGGCCTGCAGAACCACATTCAGAATTCTTACCCAGTCTACACCTTACGCTTTTGTGTATGAGTCCAAGGCTATGCTCCCTTTACAGGTTTAGCTTCCGTCTCTTAGAGTTATCGTGACCAGCAAGATCACTAATGACCAAAGCCCTTGGTAAAATTTTTTAAAAAAATTTCCCATAAGCCAAGTCATTCAAAAAACACATAATCTTCACTAACCTTAAATCACTAAAATAATTTATTTTGAAAAATACAAACAACAAAATGAATTTATTTTTATCTCCACTATTTTTTAGAATCCAAAGAACTCACCATAAAAAATTCAAAGCATTTTGAGTTCATTTGATAACTTAAATTGATTTTTCAAGTTAATTAACATTTTTGGCACTAAAATTATTTTTAAAATTCAAAATATAACTTGAAAAATTATAAAACTTAGTTTTTTGAATTTTCTGTGACCATCATCATAACTATTGTTATACTGTGCATAAGGATTGAGTCGGGATCAGATAGTACTAGCCCATAATGATGACCGACTGCATGAAAATAACTAAAATTTCCAATAAGCATCAGATACGCAGAGTGATTCTACATCAAGTTATTAGAATCCTTATGGGCCTGCAGAACCACATTCAGAATTCTTACCCAGTCTACACCTTACGCTTTTGTGTATGAGTCCAAGGCTATGCTCCCTTTACAGGTTTAGCTTCCGTCTCTTAGAGTTATCGTGCCAGCAAGATCACTAATGACCAGAGCCCTTGGTAAAATTTTTCATGAGTCAGTCATTCAAAATACACATAATCTTTACAAACCTTAAATCACTAAAATAATTTATTTTGAAAAATAAAAACAACAAAATGAATTTATTTTTATCTCCACTATTTTTTAGAATCCAAAGATCTCACCATAAAAAATTCAAAGCAT
>NW_018229672.1:0-1599 GCF_001263595.1 Phalaenopsis equestris | reverse complement strand
GGAAATATTCTAAATTACTTCCTAAGACTTAGGAACAATTAGAATATTTTTCCTGATTTTCTAAATAAAGATACTAAATTTCAAAGCTCAAAAATAATTTTTAAAGGCTAAAAATGGGTTTTCAATAAAAATAATTCTAATAAATCAAATAAAATTAAGAAAAATATAAAACTTTCTCCTCTGAGTTCTCTGACCTCAGGAAATTAATTTTTAAAGGCTAAAAATGGGTTTTCAATAAAATCAGGAAAATTTTTTAAAAATACAAAATATAATTTTTCCCATTTAAAATATTTTACATTGAATAAATACCTGAGAACTTAAAATAATTCTAGTAATTCAAATAAAATTTTAAAAATCATAAAATTTGGTCCAAAAGTTTCTCTGGTCTAAGTCTACCTCTAATAAAAATTTCGAGGGATTAGCATTTACATTGGCCAAGTTAGGAATTTTCTTTGAAAAATCCTATTTTTGCATGAAAATAATTGTATAAATTAAATTAAATTTTGAAAAATCACATTTTGTCCTCTGATATCTTAGTTGACCCATGAATGAGGTAGGATAAAAATTTCAAAGTCATATGTATTAAATTTCATAAATTGTGAAGTGTTAGAGTCTTAAAGGAAAATGTGTAATTTTGAAAATTTAGCCTTAATTAACATTTAGGCTTAATTCAAGGAGGGAAATGGGTAACCTCTGATCTTACTTTGGATGTTTGAAACATAAGGGGTTAATTGGTAGAAACCAACCTCACTTTCTTAATTGAAAAGATAAGTTAATAAATTTCTAAATTATTAAAATTTGGAAGTTTATTAAAATAAATAAGCCCAGGATTTTGGGGTATGACCTTTGAATTCAATAATTAATCAATTTAATACCCTTATTTGATTTTCAAATGAAAGTCAAATAATGAATCATGACCACCTAAAGCTTAACATATTCAAAATTAATTAAGGCAATCAAAATTAATTAAGGCACTCACTTAGGTCTTAAGGGCTTAGTTGTCAATTAGGCTAAATAAGACTGATTAAATGAGGATTAGAAAAACAAACTCAATTAAAATTAGAACATCTTTCAAACATTACAAGCCCAATTAGGACTAAAATTTGGCTAAATGTTCCAATAACACTAACTTGCCCCCCTTTAAGGGTCTTCACCCACATAATTTTTAAAATTGAATTACGAGTGATAATTACCCTATTCTTAAGGATAATTGACACATCAATGCTCACTGAGCACTAAGGGTGTTTACAGGATGAATTATTAAGCAACATAAGAAGTTTAAAAGAACTCAAGATTTTCCACCAGGCTGTGAGAGAGTAACACAGACCTGCTTTTTTCTCTAAATCTATTGGATACCTCGGAGTTCTACTAAACTTAATATTTTTTATTTAAATATCTTCTTTAATCAAATTAATAAGGACCCACCAAGATATGATCTAGGGTTAGATAGGTCGTCAAAATTTTACTTCCCTGTTTCATATAAACTGCTTTAACATGCCTTTTAAGTTTCGGGTGTTGGAACGAGAATACTCACCAGATACGCTTTTATAGTTTTCAATGTTGACTTTCTTGTACTTTCATACTGTGCTTTTATACCTG
>NW_018229671.1:0-2397 GCF_001263595.1 Phalaenopsis equestris | reverse complement strand
TATTTTTCTCTAATTTAGAAATTCCAACCCTGACGGAGAAATTAAAGTTTACTCCTATTGAAAAATTTTAGTGTGGGCACCCACCTATGGAAGTTATCAAAAAGAGTATTGATGATCTTAAAGTTGTAGGCAAGTGAAAAGTGAGTCTCATAGATGGGAGACATGTGTTGATTCAACTAACCGTGGCTAAAGACTACATCAAGTTTTTCTCCAAAAAATATATTAATATTGCAGACAAATCAATGAAGTTACTCACGTGATCTTTATTTTTTAATTTAGACCAAAATCATGAAACTCTCAATGTACCGGTATGGTTTTGATCTACATAGCCTCAAGCTGTATTTTTTTCATCATCAGGTTTTCTACTCTATTGGGATCATTCTTGTGGACTCTATAAAGCTGGATCTACTCACTTTCAATTTAATCAGGCATTATGTAGCCAAAAATACTTGTGGAAAGGGATATTATTTTACCTGATGTTATTGAAGTCTAGTTGGGCACAACTAAAAATGGATATTGGGAACAAATCGTCATGGAACACAGACCTCCATATTATATCCATTGTAAGATGTTTGGGCATAATCTTAATAAATGCTACAAACTTCATCCTAATTTGAAATCTAAGGTTTAAGTGAATAAGGATGGGTATAACCCCACTGCTCTGGACATTTTAGTTCCACCTGGGGAGGATACTACCACACAGGAGGTGTATGTTGCCCCTGTGGACCCCTAACACTGCTGTTATTTTTACTGTGATTGATGTGGTGCTGACACCTTCAAAGTCCATTGAAAACAACAATGAAGAACTATTACCTACAAAGGATAGTGTTGAGACTGATAACCAGGAGAACCTCACAGCTCTCCATCTCCAGGAAGTATCCGGTGTAGAGCCAACTCATACTTCACATATACTAGAACCTATTGTGGGTACTACGGTTGGTAGTCCTTCTGCTATAGTTCTACCATCTCATCAGACTGATTCTTCGGATGAGGAATGACAGGTTTACATTTCCAGGAGGAAGAAGAAAAATGGATATCTACTTGAGCTCAAAAATCTTATGGATGATGCTTTGGTTACTTCGAGTAATGGTACGCACCTTATCAATTTGTTAGCTGGATCCCTTCCGAGAACTAAAGGCAGAGACGGGACTAAATTGGGATGACCCTCACATTTTTCAATCCTAGGTGGTTTTGGACTTTTTTTATTTTTATATGTATTTTTTTTGACTTTTTTGTGTGTGTTGTACCGTGTGGGTTGTGTGCCTATTTTTTAGCTCACTCATACAACATATCTGTATCTTTTCTCTTTAATATATTAGCCCTTGGGCCTTTATATATACCACGCGAAGAAGAAAAAGTCCGCCAGAACAACCACCAAATCCTAGTCCCGTTAGCATTGACTGCGTCGACCTTCGGGCCGAAATAGGAGGCGGGAGAGATGGTCGCAGCTGTTGGGAGAGAGGAAGCTTCGGATGGGAAGCTCTGGGGCATATGTCGGATTCCGTTCTGGAATAATGGCTCAACAGGCGGCGGGAAGTTGACAACGAACTCAGCATCGTCGTTGACACACCATCTGCACGATCTCGACGGTCGTCAGGTCGGTCCGGCGCAGCAGAACTCTGGATCTCTCAAGGCGGTGTCGTGTACGGCTCGATCCCCCCATAAGCTCTACTTCCCATATGAACCTGGCGAGCAAGTTAGAAGTGCAATCAGGATAAAGAACACTAGCAAGTCTGATGTAGCATTCAAGTTTCAAACAACTGCGCAAAAAAGTTGCTTCATGCGTCCTCCCGGAGCAATACTTTCGCCTGGCGAGAGTATTATAACAACAGTTTTCAAGTTTGTGGAACATCCTGAGAACAACGAGAAGTCAATGCTTGATCAGAGAAACAAACTCAAGTTTAAGATAACGAGTTTGAAAGTGGAAGGGCCTATGGAATATGTTCCAGAAATGTTTGAAGAGCATAAGGAACAAATTTTAGTTGAGCAAATTCTGAAGGCTGTATTCTTGGATGTTGGGCGCCCTAATCCACAATTGGAAAAACTAAAGCACCGATTGGCTGAGGCTGATGCGGCTCTTGAGGCATGTAAAAAACCTGCAGAAAACTCGGGTCCACGAATTGTGGGTGTAGGGCTTGTCATTGATGAATGGAAGGAAAGGAGGGAGCGACATCTAGCGCGACAGCAGTTAGAAGGTGCAGCCGATTAGAGGGTGCAGCCGATTCAGTGTAATGGATGATGTGTTCTTCTTTTTACTCATGTTCTTCTATTGTATTATCCTCCCTCAGTTTGTTTGATCTTCTTGACGTATGTTTTAGTGGCTTAATGGAAATAAAAACACTATTGCTGCATAAATCTGAGGTTTTTGGATCATGAATTGGTCACAAGCCTTGCTGA
>NW_018229670.1:0-1850 GCF_001263595.1 Phalaenopsis equestris | reverse complement strand
ATAATTGAGGTCAAGGGGAAGTCCTCAGGCTGTCATTGGTCGATGCCAATAAACTTAGGTAGAGGGTTGAGCGGCACAATTGGCCAATGGGAGATTGCCACAAGGGATGGGTTGAATTTGGGTTTATAACATGGGGGAGCCTTCTCGATTTTGGGTTTTTCGTCCACTAGGACGGTCAACCAAACTAGGGGAGGTGGCTAGCTAGCTCAGGGAGGTGGCTAGCTAGCTCAGGGAGGTGAGGGAGGTTTAATGGTGATTAACTTGGGGCTTGAGAAGGTTGATTGCATGGGTTAGAGAGTTAACCAATTTTAGGGGAGGAGTTTGCTTAAATTGTGGGATCTTTGGTCCATGGGTCAAAATAGGCTTTGGCTAGGATTGATGTGCCCAACTCACATGCATAGGATGGGGCTAAGGTGATTAAGGTTTAATCAAATCAAAAGATTAGGAAAAAGTTTGATTTTAGGGTTAAAATTGGGTTTGGGCTTGGGCATGGATTTTGGGCTTGGTCTGACCATGAACTTTGGGCTTGGATCTAGACCAATTGATGGTCCCATTTGGCCTAGAAAAATTTCATGATGAATTTGGGAATTTAATTTTGTGGAATTGGAGTGATTACATGGCTCAATTTGATGGAGTTTGGAATTGGGTTCAATTTTGGGGTATTGACGTGGGCTTAGATTTGGGTTTGAAATTGCATGGAATTGGGCTTGTATTTGATCCAAATTGAACTTAGCTATGATGATGTTTAATTTTTATTTGAAATTGGGTGAGCTTGGAATGAAATTGGTGGAAATTGAGAGTGATTTGGGGACTTTAGGGATTTAAGGGTATTTTGGAAATTTTGGTCAATTTTGGTGGATTTGGAGATTTTGGGTCCAATTGAGAACATTTGGTGGTTAGAATTGGTTTTAGTGAAATTTAGAATGATTTTGGGGATTTTGGCAATTTTTTTTGAATATTAGGAGAATTTGGGTATTTTTGGGTAGTGTAGGGGTACTTTGGTAAATTTGGGGAATTGGAGGTATTTGGGCAATTGGGGTCATTTGATGCAATTCAACATGACTTTTGGTGAGGAATTGAGAGTTTGGGTGATTTTGGAGGTTTTAGGATTCCAGTGGCATACTGGTAAATATGAGGAAAAGAGGGATAGGAGGCCAAAGGGGGATGTCTTAATGAAATTGGGATTGATGGCCATGCAAATTGTGCAAACTCCTCCCCTAAAATTATAAGACCCATGGGAAAGCTCATTTTTTATCCTCTACATGTTGGTCCTAGCCACCCTAGCCAAAGACTAAGGGCTTGGGGCCACTGATACACTTAAAATATATAGTGTTTTTAGACACATTTTTATACCTATTTTTTAGACATTGCACTTTAATGGAAAGTATTTGTGTATTTTTTCTTTCAGGTACAAGTGAAAAGTTGAAAAACACTAAAATGAGTGAAAAATGATCGAATTTGGAGCAAAAATGTGAAATTTGTGCAAAAGTGTTTTGACGCCTAAGCGCCAGATCCGACGTTTAAGCGTCAGAGGTAGTTATTTGACAGTTTTCTTCATTTGGCCAAATTTTGAAGAGACATTTGAGGCACCTATTGGTTAAAGAGGGTGGTTATGACCACTAAGAACGAAAATATTATTAAAAGACTTGTGAAAGGAGGCATCCCTTGGAGAATACATCAAATTTGGACACATTTTAAAGAATTTCCAAGGCACCTTTTGGAGATTTATAAGGAAATTTATAAAAGAAGGAAGTTGAGACATTTGAGATAGGTGCTTGAAGAGGGAGAGAGAGCTGAGTCTTGAGAAGACCGCGGAGAATCTTATGGAGAGATTCAGGCACCACACAAAA
>NW_018229669.1:0-409 GCF_001263595.1 Phalaenopsis equestris | reverse complement strand
ATGTGTGTGTGTAGAGAGAGAGAGAGAGAGAGAGACAGACAGACACACACATGCATATATAAAACACACACATCCATATGCACACATACAGACAGACACATACAGGCATACATATATACATAAATACACACATACATGCACACACAGAGACATACATATATAAATACACAAACATACATATATACATCCATACATACACACATACAGACACATGCATACATACAAACAGACTTACATCATAAATAGACACACATACAAACACATATATATGAACATATATACAAACAGACACACATACATACGCACATACAGACACGAACATACAAACACAAACACGGACATACACACAACCAAACACACACAGAAAAAGACAGAGACACAAACATACACACAAACAGCCACAAACACA
>NW_018229668.1:0-809 GCF_001263595.1 Phalaenopsis equestris | reverse complement strand
TTTTTGTCTTCAGGTATAAGAAATAGAATTTTGGTAAAAATTAAGCAAAAAACGGTGTAATTTGGAGCCAAATTAAGCAAAGAAGGAAATTATGATCTGGCACATTTTGATATGACTTTCCATGCTTAATCTCTTTCATATTTATTTCATATTTTTGAATGAAATTACACTTTATAAAAAAAGGTTGTTTCATGTCTATCTTGTAAGTGTATCAATTTGGAGTGCAACAGAGCTAAAATGGGGTGAAACAAAGCTGAAACGAAGAGAAACGAGGTGAAACGATGGAGTTGAGCGCATTGTGATGCTATCGCTCCCAGAATGGTGCCATAGCACCAGATGCAGGCACTATAGCGCCCCAGAATGGCGCTATAGCACCCTGGGCGGTTATTGGTCGGCTTTTGACCTATTCTGGGCCATTCTGGGATGTTTTGGAAGCTTCTGGACAACTTGCACGCCCTCATGGAGTGATTCGATGAATTTAGACACTTTAAAAAGCATTAGAATGAGGAAATGTGTCCATTGGAGTGAAGGAGTGTGTCTTTTGGATGAAGGGATGTGTCTCTTGGAGAAAGGAGATGTTTTTATGTCTCTTTAAAAAGAGGGGCTTGACACCTCTCATGAAAAGTAATTAGAGGAGTCTAGAAAAGTAATTACAAAGTGTTTTAGGAGGCATTTGGTGTGAATTTATGGAGATGTAGATTTCTTCATTTTTTGGAGAGATTGGTGAGAGATTTTGCGAGATATGAGAAAGGAAGTATGAGCGGCGCATTGATCAGCAAGAGACTTTGTTAGAGAGATTTTTCTTCTTT
>NW_018229667.1:0-415 GCF_001263595.1 Phalaenopsis equestris | reverse complement strand
TCTTAGTTTATTTGATCGAGCCTCATCCTCAAGTCTTGTGTTTATTTCTTGAGATAGATATAGGGTTTGAGGTACATCGCTCTTTCATTTAAACTATGAAAAATATGGGGTCAATTTGATTTCATATTTTTCTAAACTATATATATGTAAATTAAAACTTCCTTCCAAATAAGGTGAGGGGATTTCGATTCCGGTGATCGACAGTTTCTTACGGGCAACTCCTCCAACCAAAATAGTGTCGACACCAGGGTTAACCCTTAGGACAAATGACCGAAGGAAAATATGTTAAGATTTTCATACCTATTTTATACTGTTTTTGATGATATTTCACTTTAAAGAAATTTTTGATGTTTTGTTGCAGGAAAGTTGAATGAGGGTCATTGGAGAAAAAATGACCAAAATGTGAAGATTTGAA
>NW_018229666.1:1039-3319 GCF_001263595.1 Phalaenopsis equestris | reverse complement strand
TATAAAAACTGGAATGATAAGACATTTTTTGCTATCGAGATACAAAATTTTTCTTAAGGGTAGAAGATGTTCAAATCATCTTTACTCCACGCCAGATGCATCACATTTCCTATGGTTTGCATCATAATTGTTACCTATTAGAAAAACATTTATCGGTGTTGCTTTCGGATGCAGCTACCCTCAATGATGACTTCCGTTGGTCGCTCAGTGAACTGAGTGTCTTTGGGAGCCTTTGAGATGAGCTTAAGTTGATCAGTGATGATTATGTCTCAGTTTCAGCCTTTCTCCATGGGTGGTTCTTTTTGGTGGATGATGGTTGTCTTACTTAATTCTGAAGATGTGTGAGAGGATTTGTATTCTTCTGAAGTTATGAAGCTTTGGTTAGTTCCATCAACTCAGTTGGATCTTTGGTTGCGACATGCCTAGTGCGTTTCAAAAGTGTCTTTCGTTGAGTCCTTGAGTTAGGGCTATATGGGTGATAGTGCTTATCAAAAATCATAATTCCAACATCTCCCTTGAAAGGGGATGATGAAAGAGAACACACTCGCTCTATCCCTGACAGAGAGTAGAAGGGCATGCGAGCTCTTCAAAGGCTTTTAGGTAAAGGTAAATTGTGCAACAATCATCTGCTTAAAATCAAAGAATGATGTGATTACTCTAGGTGTCAACCTGTGCACTACTGAAGGCTGACCCCCTCAACATGGGGAAAAAAGGATGGCACTTCAACACATCAATTATTATCAGAAGGCACGCGAAAGATTTAAAGAAAGTGATGTGGTCAGCAGAATATGACCGACCCTTTTAGGATTACAATGTCAGAAACTTGAATCATTCTAGTTGCTAGGCCTCAGAGAATTTCTTGAAGAAAATGTTCTCGGGATGACATGGTGCCTCAGTACACCCAAACCGATGTTGATCGATTAGTGTCGATCTAGTACAATCAAAGTATTTGGAGTGTTTTTCTCTTCCAAAGTTGGGGGTTCTTTTCTATCATTGAGCGTCAGAAAAAATATTACATCAGGACTCCACACGTAGAGTTACGTGCGAAATCCAATGAAATCACGCCACAAGTTAAGGTAAGAAAAAAAATCGACCCGGTAACACCGGAAATATTCTCCCCGTGTTATTCAGGTGTTATTGTATGTTATTCATGTGTTATTGTGTTATGAGAATATTTCTGGTGTTATAATAACACAATAACATATCAATAACACATGAATAACATGCAATAACACTTGAATAACACGAGGAGAATATTCCTCTGTGTTACCGGGGCGATTTTTTTTCTCACATTCACGTGTGTGGAGTGATTTGATTAGACTCCGCGCGTAACTCTATGTGCTGAGTCTTGATGTAATATTTTTTCTTGGGCGTGGATCCTTCTTTTTGTAAATGTCAGAAATGCCAGAATTGTCTGGTGTGCGTGTGTAAATATCTCTATAATTAAATATTATTGTTTTAGGAAATTTTTTATTATTATTTCAAATCTTATCCAGTTAAAACCTAATGCTCCTTTATTTATATTTATAATATAACATTATTTAAATCTCTAGAGAATAATTATTATTAATATTTTTAATATTTATTAAAAGTAAATAATTTGATTGCCAAACAAAACAAATAAATTCATTAGTTCATATTATTTAATGAAGTATAGAAGTAACATCTTCGTCCTTCGTAGTAATGTTTTCATTTATGTGCATAAATAATTTACGCGTCCATTTAGTAATAAATATTTTCAATTAATGATAGATATCATGTTATATAATTAATGATGACAAATAATTGATATTTAATGATATTGATTAATGATACATTTCCCTAATTTTTTTAAATGTTAAATGATGTGATCTATATAATGCACGTAAAACTTAGAGCCAGTAAGGATCCGATTTCAAAAATTGATTCGAAAATAATTTGATCCAAAATTTTGGCTAATAGTTTGGTTTGTTTATTTGGATCTAATTTGTATCTGAGCCAAAATTTGAATCAATTTTATAGCAATTAACGATCTTTAAGCTTAAATTTCTAAATTCACATAACATCAGTAAGGTTTTTAAGGATCAGGTTTTAATCTAAAATTTTGGCTCATAACTGGGCTCATTTATTTTGATCAAATCTCAATCTAAGTCAAAATTTACAGCCCTAATCTCAAAAGATTTAGGATCATAGAGCTAAATTCACAGCCCTAATCTCAAAATCAACAATAAAAAAAACAGATAGAGATTTACATGAATACCACTAAATTCATATATATTTACAAAGATACCTAAACTTCAA
>NW_018229666.1:647-1029 GCF_001263595.1 Phalaenopsis equestris | reverse complement strand
TATATATCCCATCTTTTTTTGCATGAAAATAAGTATTTTAGTTTTTAAAAATTAAATAATAATATTTATGTGTGATGCATGCTAGAAAATTCACGGTAGTAGAGTAACGGACTATCGCCTTAGCGCGGTATAAAAGTTCAGTGCACATACAGATGAAAGAGAAACAAAAGACGAAGGCTCCAAAAGTTTCTACGTGAAAAACCCGTAAAGGAAGAACCACCGGGTCTGACCCAGTTGTGGAAATCAACTATTAATTGATGATTACAGAAATCCCTTTGTCCCACAGACGGGGAAAAGCGACTATATTTTTTAGATTACAATGTCGACTGACAACATCTGGTTAGTGGTGGCCGATGACAGTCGGCAGAGGTCGACGACGGGC
>NW_018229666.1:0-608 GCF_001263595.1 Phalaenopsis equestris | reverse complement strand
GGGGCGACGCCTATGGACGGTGATGTTGAGCTGCAGCTTCTCCTTAAGGTCTCAGACTCTCTGTAGAATTCAGCTTCCCCTCATGTGATGGGTGGAGGTCTATTTATATTGTTGTTGGTGCAATTAATGCAGAAATATCAATCATTTTAATCAGACGGTCCAGAGAGTCTCTTCGATAATGCCGCTTGATTCGAGTATAAAGGCATAAACTTGTCAGTGTCGACATCTATTTGACCTTCCAAATGTATCCAGAAATCTTCCAACGGTGGTTTAATGACTTGATCCGAGCTTGATTTGACTCGGAATTTGACTCGGATTAGACTAGTTTTTATATCATTAGGTCCGTCTCATCGAGCCGGTCAGTTTGACTATAAGTCTGCAGAAATCAAAGCTCTGGATGAATTTTTTATCAAGATTTAAATATTTCTTGCTTAAAATATCGTCTTGAGATTCGTGTTATGCTTTGAGATTCGTGTCGGATGATAAAAATTTGTTAGTGGTGTATCATAAATAATAATATTTTTTATGTGATATGAAATAAACGGATAGTATAAATGTAAAAAATATATATATATTATGTGTTAGATACACATGTAATAAGAAAAAAT
>NW_018229665.1:0-7588 GCF_001263595.1 Phalaenopsis equestris | reverse complement strand
AATAATATATTATGATAATAAAGTCCATAAAATGACGTACACATAAATCAAACTGATATTTGCGTGGTGATTTAGGACACCACGCAAACGTACACCTACCGTCACCCGCTTCGGAAGGACTTTTTAATTTACATATATATATATAATTTTAGAAAAATACGAAATCAAACTGACCTCATATTTTTCACAGTTTAAATGAAAGAGCGCTCTACCTCAAATCCTGTATCTACCCCGAAGAATAAACACAAGACCTGAGGATGAAGCTCGATCAAATAAACTAAGAAAGATATGACATCCGTTTGGGTCTGCGAAACCGTTTTATTTGCCGACAAGTTCCCCTATTTAATACAAATAATTAAATAGGGTTTATTTTAAGCTGGGTTCGGAAAAGCTCCCTATAAGGGCAAGCCCCTATAGTTAATTACATCTCAAATGACCGAAGTCACCTAAGAAAACTCTCGATAAAAATCAGGGGATAATGTCTTCAAAGAGGTCAAAAGGATAGGACTTTACAAGACCTACACATAAATTATAACTCCAATGACGTACACATATGAAGATATATGTACCGATATATCTCAATCATTGGAGTTATAAACCATTTAAAGGTTTCCTAAAATTTCTCAATCAAAACCTCTAATATTTGGAGGTGGTGATTGGCCCACATGAGAGAGGTAAATACGAAAAGAACCAAATCTTCTCAGATTTTAACACTCCCCCTTAAGTTGGGTCGTAGATGCTGCAAAAACTGAGCTTGGTATTGAATTTTGAGAATGCGTTGAAAGGAAGAGCTTTGGTGAAAGCATCACCAACAATTTATCAGTGTGTCATGATGTAGCTTAGCTTTAAAATTCCACCATTGACATTTTTAGAGATGAACTGTCTATCAACTTCGATATCTTTGGTCCTGTCATGATGCATAGGATTCTTGGAAATACTAATAATTGCTTGGCTATCACAAAATATTTGTATATGCATATTGGAAGAACATCTCGGTTCCCTTAATAATTTATGAATCCATATACCTTCATAGATTCCCAAGCCAAGTGTCATATAATTTAATTATGCACTGCTTCTCAAAACAAAAACTTGCTTCTTACTTCTCCATGCAACCATATTTCCTCATGCATACGAGCAATAACCTGTGATTGACATTCTGTCAGTGAGCTCTCCAGTCGAACTAGCATCAGTGTAGACTTCTACTTCTCTGTTTTTATTTTTCACAAAATTAATCTATAACCAGAAGACTCCTTGAGAAATCTCAAAATCTTATAAATCATCTCCAAATACTCTTCACTTGGGTTATTCATGTGTTAACTCACAATACTGACAAACTATGCAATATATGATCAAGTATATGACAAATAGATGAATTCTCCTACCAAACTTCGATATCTTCTCTTATCCACATATGTGCTTTCTTCTTTCATGTTAGACATCATGCTAAGTTTCATTAGAGTATCAACACGTTTGCATTCAATCATCCTTATCTCCTTTAGAAAATCTAGAATGTATTTCCTCATTGATATAACAATCCCTTTGTTAGACATTGCTAACTCCATACTTAGAAAATATCTCATGTTTCCTAGATCATTGATTTCCAACTTAGTGGCCAACACTTTTTTAATTTTAAAAATTTATATTTCATCTTCACAAGTAAGAATCATATCATTTACATATATGATCAGTACAACAATCTTATCTCCCTTAGTGTGTTTTATAAACAATGTATGATCAGCTTGACTTTGAGAATATATATTGGATTTTATATTTTTAGCAAACATTTCAAACCACACTTTTGGTAATTGTTTAAGCTTATAGAAAGACTATCTTAGTTTGCATACAAGATGCTTGTTGTAATCATTCTCAAGTCATTGTGGCATTTCCATATACACCTCTTAATCTAGATCCCAAATCAGGATGACATTTTTATGTCAAGGAAATGCAATCCCCATTCCTTCTTAACTTGCTATTGAAAGAAAAACTCTGATAGCATTTAGTTGACAACTGGTGCAAAGGTTTCTCGATAATCAATTCTATAGGCTTGTGTGAAGCATTTAGCAACCAGTCTGATTTTGAATCTCCCAATACTCTCATTAGTTTTGTATTTTATGTTGAACACTCATTTATCCAACTAGCTACTTATCCCGAGGAAGTTTAGTAAGAGCTCACGTGTCAGTATGATTTAGTGTTTGAATCTTTTCTTCCATTTGTTCTTACATTGTTTTCCTCCATTCTGAATTTTCAAGAGTTTCATGAATGGATTAAAGAATTTGCACATCATCAAGGTTAGATATAAACGCTCTATAGGCTAAGGATAGCTTTCCATAACCTACATACTCCTTAATTGGATATCTCGTATATCTTTTTTCTATCATCAACACTAGAAGAGAAGGGGATAACACATGAAAATTGGATAACTCATGAGTACTTGAATTTCAAGTAAATGTAGACTTGGGTTTTGGTTGGAACAGTTTTGTCTTTGCAAGTTGTCTTCCACCTGCTCAAAATTTTTATTTCTCCTAGTGCACACACAAAGTTCTTTGTTGTGGACTTCAAGTTGGGCTAGTTTGATATCCTCTACAAGAGTAGGAGAGTCAGGTGGAAGAACACATGAAAATCAGACTCGCCTGAAATTTCAAGTAAATGAGAAATTGAGTTTTGGTTGGAGTGATTCTGTATTTGCAAGTTATCTTCCACCTGCTCAAGATTTTTCTTCATGCCAGTGCACACACAAAGTTCTTTGTTGTGGACTTCAAGTTGGGCTAGTTTGATATCCTCTACAAGAGTAGGAGAGTCAGGTGGAAGAGAAGTAGGTGGTCTTGTTGTGTATGTGTCATTAAGCACATCCCAAAGTTGATGTTCATTTGCACTCTCCCCCTGAACATCAAATTTGAAATAGTATGATTGATTTTTAAAACAAATGTGACATGCATAAAGTTGAAGTAGTTTTTAATAATAGAAGAGTAACACTTATAACTTGTTTTTTAGGTATATCCAAGGAACATGCACTTGATAGATTTAAGGTCAAGTTTGGTGCAGGTCGAGAAATGAACGAAAACAAAAGATACGTACCCAAAAAGTTTAAGTGGTATAGCAGAAAGAAAGCTCTGATGTGTGGCTAGATAGTCATCAAAACATGAAGTGACATATTGAAGTTAAGTATCTTGATAGGCATTCGATTGATAGATATGTTGCAATAAGAACTACTTGCACCCAAAAATATTTTGGAACTTGATGAGAAATCATAATTGAGTTGGATTCCTCAAGTAAATGTCTATACTTTCTCTCTTTTATCCATTTTTGTTGTGGGGCATCAATACATAAACTCATATTAATTATTCCATTTTTCGAAAGATAAGACCCAAGAATGGAGCTGAAATATTCCTTTGTATCAGAAATTTTGAGAATTTGAATTTTGCATTGGAATTGAATTTATATCATATCATGGAATGATAGGAATAATTATTTTGTGTTGAATAGTTAGTTCTATGTCCTTTCCTGATATTCTGCTTAAGATAGAACAGTGTATCAATAACCTTTTTTGTCTTCTTGGAGGCAGGAAAAATAGGAAAAAATAAAGGAAGAATTACATACATACCACTCAATCCTGTGTATTTAATTATCTAGCACCTGAACTTCAATTTTTACATATATGTAATTTTACCTATGCATGAAAATGTGTACTTCACTTTTTAAATATTATAATAGTGGTATTTTTTTATGTGTTATAAAATATTTGGGTGGTAAAAAGTAAGAAAGTAAAGTTTTGGTGTTATATATGGAAATACATAGGAACTGGGTGGAATGTATATAAATGCCACAAAAATAAAATGCACTTTGATTGATGCATTAATTAGAAAGCTTTTATGCATGCAATTTAAAACAGCAATAACAATAAAGTCTCTTCTCTAATGCATTATTTGATCTCCATCTTCATTCTACTCTAATTACTCTATGGCTCTCGAAAAACTGCTACAGTGAAATAGAGGATTAAGTCCTAAAAGCTACCTTAAGAGAACAGCAACGGAAAGGGACACTCTTTTCTCCGAGGGCAGAGATACAATCTACTCTAATTACTCTATGGCTCTCGAAAAACTGCTACAGTGAAATAGAGGATTAAGTCCTAAAAGCTACCTTAGGAGAACAGCAACGGGAAGGGACACTCTTTTCTCCACGGGCAGAGATACAATCTTGATTTTTTCAGCTTGCATTCCTTAACATATGTAATTGACTTCTATAAAATTTTTAAAATTTTTATTTTAAGTAAACCAAATTTATAGTTTCAAGAATTTCAATAATTTTATGCACGAAATATATCTAATTTTTCAAAATATTTCAAATATTTTTTGCATCAAAGGCGATTTTCACTGGTAAAGAATACCAATGCATAATGCTTCTTGAAGAACCTCTGTGTAATGCAATTTGTTTAAGGATCTAGAGTTTCATATTCAATGAATGTAGATCACCCAAAGAAATTAAGATTTGCAAATCAAAGATCACTAAATATGCCAAGACTTTCTTTCTTTAAATAAACTAAAAAACATGATAATTTTAACCAAAATGACAATGCAACTAAAAACTAAATTCAAAAAATTAACTAGAAGTTGAAACATGAACAAACAAAAAGCAATATGATTCTTACACAAATACTTCAATCACAATTGATATTAATTCGACACAACATTCTTGTGTTACCAATAACAAAATATTAGAGATACAATAAGTAGATGAACAAGATCAGAGAGACATAAAAATCCTAATCTCACGATACGTTTTCTCTCAAAATTAGTTAATTGACTTTGTAAGAATCGAACGAATCATACATCTAGCGGGCATGAATAAGATTGAAAATTGGAATTTGAAAACTTAATAGAAGTTAAAATAAAAATATGCTTTAGGTTTCTATCTAAAAATTTTTGTAATGAAGGCTTGTATCTGCGTCTTTGTCCCCCTTTCCTCTATCATCATCAAAACATATCCCAGTGACACTTCTCTACTAGCAATGCACTTGTAATATCGAACTCCGCATAAAATAGAAAGATTATGAGTTTGTCATCTTTGATGAACTAGTAGGTATTATTGAACCCGTCATGCTCAATCAGACAGTCAAATTGTCATGATCTCCCTAACAAAAGGTATCAGGCATCGATGAGCACCACGTCACACCAATCTGATCCTATAACAAATTCTCAATCGAAAACTCCACGAAACACCTCCTGTCAATATGGCAGTCAAAAAAGCTCGTTGTTCGCGAAGAGCTCGTCGAGCTGTTCAGCTCGTTAAGTAGCTCGCGTTCAATTCGTTCGTTAAGTAAACGAGTCAAACACAACAAGGTTTTAAAGCTCGAATTATAAACGAGTCAAACACGAACAGCTCTTTGTTAGCTCGTGTTCGGCTCGTTTTAGCTCGAAATAAAAAAAATTATATAATTATTTATATATTAATATATTACATATATTATTTATATAATAATATATTATATTATATTTATATCTAAGTTTAAATCGTAACAGCTCATGTGGTGATGTGGTTATGTGTTTTCTTTTGCATACAATTGGTCCAGGTTCGAATCCAACATTCTTTTTAATTTAATTTTAACAATCCAATTTCAAGCCGAACACGAACACGAATATTTAAATTGAGCCGAACACGAACACACTGTTCATGAGCCAACGAGCAATTTCGAACGATCCGAACACGAGTCAAGTCTGAACTCACTCAAGCTCGGCTCGTTTACAGCCCTGCCTGTCAATGTTGACTCTGTTCTTCTTCCTCAACCACTTCTAGGAGTATGGTTGGGAGTGTCTATAAGTCGTGAGGCTCAACTTGTCCACCATATGTGTAGATGTCACATTCTTGTTGCTCCCTCTATCGATATTATGAAATTGCATACATTTCCTTTCACACTGCAAGGGGGTAGAATACGTTGTGGCAAAGCCACTACTGATCCCTGATAGCCTCAATCTATAGGACTTGTCGAGCCATAACTATTTTGCCCTCATATGTGGAAGATGGTACTCCTCACCCTTTTCTCTAACTGTCTCTTCGTCACTAACTTCCTCTTCTATACCCTACTCGATAAAAAAATAGCTCGGCTAATCAAGCAATTGTAGGCAATGTGCCCAGATCCATGGCATTTGAAGCATTTCTTAAATGGGATTGTAGCGTGCATGCTACTCTTCTCAGGCTTCTGCTCACTTTTAACGGTTGTGCTCTTCTCCTTATCAATCTTCTCAACTCCTTGAGGGGTGTTCCTACTGATGTCTCCAACTGTAGTTGGTTGTCTGAATGGCGGTGGGTGTTTACTCTGCTTCTGATGTCCCTCCATCTTAAG
This sequence comes from Phalaenopsis equestris, assembly GCF_001263595.1. NCBI lineage: Eukaryota > Viridiplantae > Streptophyta > Magnoliopsida > Asparagales > Orchidaceae > Phalaenopsis > Phalaenopsis equestris. Next base: position 1,251 of record NW_018229665.1, on the reverse strand, counting down.
TGTCAAGGTCTAAATGTCACCCAAATACCCGTAAAGTTGTAACTCGACCATGTTACCGATGGCAGGCTTCAAACCTATCAAGTATTTTGGTTATTGTGTGCTCCTCTGGGTCCATCAGATCACATTTCAACTTAAGCTATGTTGTGTACTCCTCCACTGATAAGTTTATCCGCTATAGGTAGTGGAGTCTCAAGAGAAGATCCTGATGGTAGTGTGGGGGTAAGGATTGTCGTTGCAAATCATCTTCTCCCATGTAGTAATTCTGCTATGTCCTTCTCTATTTCGCTCCCTCTTCAAGTTCTCGCACCACAACGAGACTATCTTCTTCAACTTGAAAGTAGCTAGTTTCACCTTTCGGACATCTAACATCTCCTTATATTCAAAGATCACCTCGACAGTCTATATTCACTCTATGAAATTATCTAGATTCATTCTCCCCTCGAAATCCGGTTAGTCCACTTTCACTCTGGAGCCTTTGTATCCTCCAACAAGCACTTCATCTTCGTATTCTCCAAAGGGTACTTCATCTTTCTTTCCTTTAACAGACACTTCATTTCTATATCATCCAAGAGGCATTGTATCCTCTAACAGACATTTCATCATTTGACATCCTAGATACTGTATCCTAAAGCGTTGTAGTCTATTTTCTGCTCCACTTGAATCATCGCTATGGAAGGGATTCAAGTATTCCTCCCTCTCTCCTCATTGGATCTCGCAACCATACTCAATGGTGACCTCCCTGAGTTTTTTCCTCACTATCAATAACTCGTTATAGCACTTGGCAGAGCTCCCGCTGTATCTCTTCTATAGTAAACTCCTGATCAAGTTCCAAGAATTTCATCCTCTGCAACATGATTAGGTTTTGGGTGCAAGTAGGTGGAATGAGGTGGTAGGGGTGATGTAGGGTAGGAAAGAAAAATTTTAGGTGAAGATAGGGTGGGGTATTGGTGAATGTTAGAAACCCTAGAATATAACTAAAGTTAGGGTAGCTCCGATACCAAATGATACACGAATTAACTAAATAATAATAAAAAAATCAATTTTTATTGTGAAAAATTAAATAAGAAATTACAACCAACATACATTAAATCTAAAATTGTAATACCTGACAACATAAACTCTGGCTAAGGCTGCTTAGCCCTTCGTCTTCGTTGTTTGTTGCCGCCATTGTTCTAGACGACAGCAATGAGGGGGGAAATGCGTGGCAGCAAAGCAGAAAAGATGTGAAAGAGTCGCGCAACGAAGCAGGAG
>NW_018229664.1:95168-96086 GCF_001263595.1 Phalaenopsis equestris | reverse complement strand
AACTTGGGTTTTGGCTAGGTTAACCATGTCAATTGGACAAAATAAATGTTTCATTAGGTGTAGATGATCATAAGGAACAACTTTGGTGAAGAATGGAAGTGGTTTTGAGCTCAATTGAAGGGTTAATTTGAGGAAATTTTGATTTTTAGTCAATTTGGTCATGTTGGGCTAAGCTTGGGTCTAGCTTTGTTTAGCCTTGGGCTAAGTCCAAATTGATTGCTGTAAATGGTCCATAGGGACCTCATGAAGAGTTTTCAACATGAATTGGATGCCAATTTGGAGGTTAAGGATATCAATTGGGTGAAATTTGGGGACTTAGCCAATTTGGGGCTAAATTTGGGAATTTTGGATTTAGGCCAAAATCAAATGAATTTGAGGCTTTACTAAGGCCAATTTATGGTTGATTTTGATGTGTAGGAATGTCATGAAGATTTTTAAATATTAATTGGGCCCAATTGACTAGGCTATGAGTTCAATTTGGTGAGATTAAGTCATATGACCAAATTGGGGTTTTGATCTAAATCAAAATTGGGCTCAAATAATGGGCCAATTAGGCTTGGATTTGGTTTAGTTTGGTCATATAAAAAGTGAATTTGAGTTTAGAATTGTAATTGGGGCCAATTGAGATCAAATTAATGGACATTTGGGTTGAATTTGAGGAAGTTTGGGTCTTTAAAGACAAATTTGGGGATTTTGGTTAAATATGGTCAAATTGTTCAAATTGGGTTATGTGGTAGTTAAGAAAAATGAAATTAGGAATATTTAGGATTTATTGATATTTTCTGGGAATTTTTGGAATTTTTGGGATTTTGGGCCCAAGAGGGGTATTTTGGTAATTTGGGGGTGTTTTAGGGGTAAAAGGCCAAGATGGGTATTTTGGTAGAGTTGAGGTACCAATCATCACCAATAAGCCATGGA
>NW_018229664.1:94294-95102 GCF_001263595.1 Phalaenopsis equestris | reverse complement strand
GTTTAGGGGACCATCTACATGAGTATCTCAAAAAGATCAAGGGACCTAGGCTATTAATTTGAGTTTAGGGTTGTGAGTGATTGTGAGTGTAGTGAGTGCCGTAGCTCCCGATCAACACCCAGGGTCAACCCTAAGGTCCAGCAGTCCTAAGGGTGGCTCATTTTGAGTTTCCCCCATAGTGACCCCACCTACTAAGTATTTAGAGGTTGAGACCAACTTGTGGAACTTCAAGTTGAGTAGAGAAGAGTGTAGAATTTCTAATGGTGAGGGTTCCATGTCTAGTTTTCTAAGAATAGTCAATAGGAAATTCCTATGGCTAGACCTTAGGCTACTATAGAGGAAAAAACTAAGCCTCAACCAAAAGTGAGGTCAACAAATGGAACCCCAATAGGTGTGGTGTGATGCGCAAGCGCACCGCGCGTATTGGCGTTGACCAACGAGATCAACAAAAAATAATACAAACTCCTAAGTCAACAGACCTGAAAGCATGTGTAGAGTTGTGTGTGTGATTTGTTTTTGATGGGGAATTAGCTGGTGAGTGTTCGATTAAGTCAAGAAGTAGGGACTCTCACTGGGGATTGGAGGGTGGACTTTAAGTTATGAAATTTTAGAACGTTCTAGAGGATGGGAACCAGTATGCAAGTGCTGACCCCAAGGTGAGAATTGAAATTTAGATATCAATTCAAAGAGAGAGAGAGAGAGAGAGAGAGAGTCAGAATGTAAGGACTGATCTTGAATGTAATGAATAAGAAATGTAGCACTGAGAATTCAAATGTATGTCAATTGTCAATTCTCAAAAGAGAGTGTA
>NW_018229664.1:93504-94205 GCF_001263595.1 Phalaenopsis equestris | reverse complement strand
TCAGAATGTAAGAACCACAGAATGTAAGAACCAACCTCGAATGTAATGAATAAAAAATGTAGGACTGATTCGGAAATGAGAATTGAAATGTTGGTCAATTCTCAAAGAAGAGTGTCAAAATTTAGGTATCGACCTAAGGACCGACCTCAAATGTAATGAATCAGAAATTTAGGACTGATTCAGAAATAAGAATTGAAATGTAGGTCAACTCTCAAAAGAGGTTGTCAGAGTAGAATATAAGGACCGACCTCAAATGTAATGAATCGTGTAATGAATCAAAAATTTAGGACTGATTCAGAAATAAGAATTGAAATGTAGGTCAACTCTCAAAAGAGGTTGTCAGAGTGTTAGGACCGACCTCGAATGTAATCAATCGGAAATGTGAAAATGAGAATTGAAATATATATCAATTCTCAAAAGAGAGTCAGAATGTAAGGACCGATCTTGAATGTAGTGAATCAGAAATGTAAGATTGATTCAGAAATGAGATTTGAAATGTAGGTCAATTCTCAAAAGAGAGTGTATCGGAATATAAGGACCAACCTCAAATGTAATGAATCATAAATGTGAAAATGAGAATTGAAATGTATGTCAATTCTCAAAAGAGAGTGTCGGAATGTAAGGACCAACCTCAAATGTAATGAATCAGAAATGTAGGACTGATTCAGAAATGAGAATTGAAATGTAGGTCAATTCTCAAA
>NW_018229664.1:91826-92748 GCF_001263595.1 Phalaenopsis equestris | reverse complement strand
CAGAAATATAGAACTGATGCAGAAATGAGAATTGAAATGTAGGTCAATTCTCAAAGGAGAGTGTCGGAATGTAAGGACTGAACTCATGTCAGAATGTAAGGACCGATCTTGAATGTAGTGAATCAGAAATGTAAGATCGATTCAGAAATGAGAATTGAAATGTAAGCCAATTCTTAAAAGAAAGTGTCGGAATATAAGGACCGACCTCGAATGTAAAGAATAAAAAATGTAGGATTGATTCATAAATGAGAATTAAAATGTAGGTCAATTCTCAAAATAAAGTGTCAGAATGTAAGGACCGAAGAAATGTAGGACTGATTCAGAAATGAGAATTGAAATGTAGGTCAATTCTCAAAGGAGGGTGTCAGAATGTAAGAACCGACCTCAAATGTAATGAATTATTTGAATGATCATATTAGATAGTAAAAACATTCAAATGTTCTTATGTCAATTCTCAAAAGAGAGTGTTGGAATGAGAGAGTGTCGAAATGTAAGAACTGACCTTGAATGTAATGAATTAGAAATGTAGGACTGATTCGAAATTGAAATGTAGGTAGTAGGTAAATTCTCAAAAGAGAGTGTGTCAGAATGTAAGGACCGACCTCAAATGTAATGAATCAGAAATATGAAAATGAGAACTGAAATGTATGTCAATTCTTAAAAGAGAGTGTCGAAATGTAAGAACTGACCTTGAATGTAATGAATTAGAAATGTAGGACTGATTCGAAAATGAGAATTGAAATGTAGGTCAATTCTTAAAAGAGAGTGTCAGAATGTAAGGACCGACCTCAAATGTAATGAATCAGAAATGTAAAAATATGAATTGAAATGTATGTCAATTCTCAAAAGAGTGTGTCGTAATGTAATGAATCAAAAATATTGTAATGAATCAGCAATGTAGGACTGATTCGGAAATGAGAAT
>NW_018229664.1:87038-91376 GCF_001263595.1 Phalaenopsis equestris | reverse complement strand
TTAATTGGTTGATTTTCAAAAGAAATTTATTTTATTATTTACTCATTTATGATTATTTTTCATTTATGTTTTATTTATTGTTGAAGATTTGTTGTTTCGTTCTTTGTTCATTGAATCTTTGAACCAACGCATGGTTCATGGCTTTCATCCCTCACACAAGAAGGGAACTGACAAAAAGGCACAATTTGAGAGAAATTTTCATTAATTTGCTCCGAAAGAGATGCCATAAACCAGACATAGGCTAACGCATCAAAAGGTACATCATGTAATCCATGTCGAAATACATTAAGAATCATCTCATGCTATGAGTACATCGTAGACTGAATATATCAAATACATGTCATGCTGTTAAAAGAAAGAAAATGAACCCTCTATACTAGGTATGTTGAGCTCCTGATCAATTAGACCTTCTAAGTCATGCTCCAGAATAAGAGTTCCCTTCACAAGTACTTAGAGGTACAACCTTCTCACAGCTCGTACGGAAATAACTCCTCCAATTCTGGGTCCTACTGGAATCCATACGGTATTTTACTGTTATCCATTTTGCGGAAGGTTACAAACACCCTACGGTGTTGTACTCCTGGATTGCAGTGCTTGACAACGTCTGCACTGTTGCCCTTGAGAATAAGTACTAAACCGACTGGAAGAGGAATCTCCACAGAACCTCTGAATTCATCAGGGCATACAACATTAATTTCTTTTCCAAAGAGAATATTGCTTTTACTCATGAATAAGACCACGCAGAAAGGTCTCACAAAATCATGATGATCGATTTGTTGGGGAATGCAGTCTCCTTCTTCATAAATGTTAATGATGCAATTGTTGGGAATGCAAGTAGCAGGTAGAATTTTCTACTTGACCATTCTCTTGATTATCCATTTTATCATCAGTGGTAACAGATCCACTTGGTAGTATCTGAGGATCCCAGGCAGATTCCCCTGTCTGTCATTCATGAAGTTATAACAACAACCACATTAAATGATGATTCTTCCCTTCCCTCCCATCCACTTAGGTTCGGAATATGTCCTTTCCATGAGAAGGCCCGCTCGACCTCTGTCTCTTAAATCGAAGATGCAGTCCAGAATGCTTTTTTCATCAATCTCAAAAAAACCTTGGTGTACAACTCTAGGCATTCCAATATGTTGACGAACTTTCCCTGAAACTCTTCATAGAACTAGAATTCTCTTTTATTTACTCTGCTTATCTTGTAGTATTCTATCATACCAGGGGTCGGCAGCTTCCATGGGCGTTCCTTCCTTTGGGCATCGGCGGGAAACCAAATTGGTGCTGGTTGATCTAGAACATGAGATTCAGCCTCTAACGTAGACTCGGCCTCTAGCGGGATGTACGACCCTGAGCTTTATGGTACATACTTATCTGTCCCCAATGGGACATATGGCTCATCCATTAGAAAATCTGAAGCCCGAGACCCATTGGTGCTTGAAGTCTACTCTTCCAAGTACTGAAATGCTGTAGATGCAGAACATTGCAATCTGGGAATTCTACAAATGTGCCCGTGACTGATGTGCTTGCTGGTACCTCAACGTTGCATGTTGGGCAACCCTTGCATAAGATATCAGGGACCGGGAGTGCATCTGATTCTGTCACAAATCCTGACTCTTCATCCGTAGTGGGCAGGCTGGTAGAAGTTTCTCTCAGATCTGGGTCATAAATATGTCCCTCAGGAAAGGGGGTAAGAAAATTGTTCACGTCTCTCTGGCGTTTGCGTTCCTGTCGCAGAAAGGCTCTCTACTTCTTTTGGTTGGAATTGTGGCGTGGAGTATTCGGTAATCATTCATTACAAGTAGCTATCAGGTCCCTTGTTGGAGTAGCTACCATGAAGGGGAGACGGATGGGCCCCTCCATCGGATCTCTTTCTGCTATCACGTTTTTACCTTTACGCGACGCATTGGCTTGAGTGGTTACCCTCAACAGTGAAGGAGTTCCTCCTTTTCTTTACTACTGACTACGTCCATTAGAGGTCCCTTGTAGTCTATATCCACTTGGTTGAAATCCACGTTGAAATCTCTGACACCTCCTTGCGGAGCCATCTCTTCATTCAGTGCGAGGTTCCAGCCGTCCTGGAAGGCAAAGATCAGCCTCAATCCTGCATTTTTTGCAGACGACTGGAAAAATGTCAGTGGGTCGAAGCTTGGCGTGAATAAGAACAAAACAAAGTATTTATTAAGTAAATTTAGGTTTGTTTTGGTGAAGAGAATTATTCATTTTATGTGTGAGTTTAATTTAATTTAGTAGGGTATTTAAATTCAAAAGTAGAAAAGAGAACGTTTAAAGCTCAAAAATCTTTTCTAAAAATTTTCATTATAATGAGGTTAATTACAAAATTTAGACCCGGTCACAGACATTTGGTCACATAGATAATCCTAAAATAATCAAAGTTTCAAAGTTTCAAAGAAAGCAGAGGCAAGCGGCATTGAGCAGCATCAGGTTGCGTAATAGGTTTTCAGGTATCGTTCATTTATCGGTAACAAGGGTCTTTTGCTCTGGAAGTCCACTAAATAGTAGGCTCCTTCTGTATAGACTCCTCTGTATAGACCTTCTCAACGACAAATGGTCCCTCCCAAGCTGGCTCAAATTTGCCACCTACTTTACGGCAAGCAAGAATAGGTCTTTTGAGCACGAGTACGAGGTCACCAATTTTGAATGCCCTTGGGCGGACCAATTTGTCATGGGCTTGTACCATCTTCGCCTGGTAGAGTTCCAAATGTTGTTGTGCTTCCAATCATTTTCCCTTGAGACTCTCTAATTCTTCAAGTCTGAGTTTTGTGCTTTCTTCTGTTGTGAGCTGGTTGGCAACGATGAATCTGAGAGATTGAAGCTGAGAGATGGTGTCTGGATTTCTAGTGGTAGCACGGCCTCGGTCCCATATACGAGCACATAGGGTGTACACTGAGTGGGAGTCCTAATTATTGTCCGGTAGGCCCACAAAGCTTCTAACAATTTATTGTGCCAATCCCTTTTGTTTTTATCCAGTGTTTTCTTCAAAATCTGTACTAGTATCTTGTTGAAAGCTTCAGCCAGACGATTTGCTCTGGGATAGTAAATTGTAGAGTATCTCCAATCTATCCCATGTCTTCTGACAAAATTGTTGATCTTTGTACTTTTGAAAGGATTCCCATAGTTAGAGATTATACTTTGTGGTACTCCAAGAGCACATAGGGTGTACACTGAGTGGGAGTCCTGATTATGGGGGTCATTTTGGCTTTTAAAAAATTGAAGGACGTGCTGTGTCGTAACCTCACGTAACGGTGCTGCCTCTACCCCCTATGTCCTTTGGAAGATGGAGGATCTATCGGACTTATTATGTCCGTGCCCTAACACTCGAATTGCCACAAGGTAACAGTTAGGTGTAGCACATTCGGGAGGGCATTGGTGACATCTTATTGGTGACATTGTCTGGCTGTATTCATGCAGTCGGACATTATTGCTGGCCAATAATACCTGAGTCTTTTGATCGTCATCTTCATTTTCGGCCTTGACTGGTGAGCACCACACAATCCGGCATGTACTTATTTGATAATATTACTGTGCCTCGGCTCTGCTCAAACACCATAGCCACATTTGGTCGAATGATCTTTTATAGAGAACATTTCCTACCAGGGTGTAAGACATGGCCCTCCTTGCGATATTGTGTGCTTCAGACTTGTCTTCTGACAACTTTCTAGTATACAAATATTTTATTAACGACTTGTGCCAATCTTTGCGCCAATCTTTGTTGATGTCTACAACTGTATTTTTGGTTTTAACTGTATTTTTTGTTTCTTCTTTTCCAAGCTCGTGTAGAGTTTCGAAGTTATTTTGAGACAAGACTTATCTTCCTTGTACCGTGACTTTAATGGAATCCTCCGGGGGACACGCCATTTCCTTAGCAAGTTTTGCTAGAGCATCGGCATGGGAATTATTTCCCTGAGAAATCTGGTAGAAAGTCACCTCAGAAATCTGCTCCAAGAGCTTTATCGTGTACTGATGGTACTCTGCTAATCTTAGTTTTAGAATTCTGTATTGTCCGACGACCTGTTGGATGACAAGTTGAGAGTCACCATAAATGACAATGTTTGTTATATCCATTGAGATTGCCAATTCCAATCTGGTGATTAAACTTCATTTTTGGTGCACGGCTCTGTCAGGTGGTATGAGAACTTGAACATACCCTTGTCTGGCGTGATAAAGATCAAACCAATTCCTGCTTTGCTTGGTATAACTGTGTCTGGTCCTTTGTCTTTCCTGGCTGACGAAGCGACATCGAAGTACATCTCTCAGCATTGTGTACTAGCTAATTCTATTTGTAATATTTTCTCGTATGGTAACTTGTCGCTG
>NW_018229664.1:84123-84660 GCF_001263595.1 Phalaenopsis equestris | reverse complement strand
GTCAAATTGGCCAAATTGGGTCATATAGTAGTTGAGAGAAATGCAATTAGGAATATTTGGGATTTATTGGGATTTTTTGTGAATTTTTGGAGTTTTTGGGATTTTTAGCTATGTAGGGGTATTTTGGTAATTTGGGGGTGTTTAGGGGTAAAAGGCCAAGATGGGTATTTTGGTATAGTTGAGATACCAACCATCACTAACAAGCCATGGACCAATGGTTCAAATCTATCTTACTAGGATTGATACTCATTTCAAAAATTCTCATAATTTCATAATTAGATACTTCTACTAAACCATTTATCTAGGATATTAAGCAGTTGCAATTTTATTCATTATATTATATTTTTTGGCCAATCTTCCAATTGTAACATTTCTATAATGAGATCCTCCATCGGTAATGATTACTCTAGGCATACCATATCTTGTGAATATATTTTTGATGATAAATTTTGAAATGCTTCGAGCATCACATTGAGGTAAAATAATTGCTTCAATCCATTTTGAAACATAATCCATTTCAATATATATATATATATA
>NW_018229664.1:81314-83866 GCF_001263595.1 Phalaenopsis equestris | reverse complement strand
TATATATATATATATATATATATATTAATATCTGTAAATAGAGTAGGCTAATAAAATCTAGATTGCAAAATTTAATGAACAATTCTATCATTCCCAAAATGTCCTGCAAATTCAGAATCATGACATTTCTGAATAATTTTCTGAATTTCTTTGTAAGGCACACAATTTCTCATTACTAAATCTTTATATTGTTTATATAAATAGGGGTCATCCCAAAAATAAGACTTTGCATCGTGAATGAATTTATTTTCTTGTTGTTTTGTTAATCCATATGATAAAATATCACTAACTATATAAATTACAATATCACCATACCAAGATATTTCTCATTCTTTTATAGGATAAAATTGTTCATCAAGAAGAGTTTGATTAATTTCTTTTTCCATTTCAAGTATTTCTTCTTGTTCTAGCCCAGATAGATGATCAACAATTTGATTATCAGACTATTACAAAATCAAACACTTGCATCAGATGTACCCATCTAATTAGTCTTGGTTTAGGATCCTTTTTAGGTCTTGGTTCAGGATCCTTCTTTTGCATTAAATATTTAATAGCCAAATGGTCAGTATGCACAACACATTTAGCTCCAATCAGATATGACCTAACCTTATTTAAAGCATATAGAATGACTAATAACTGTCTTTCAGTGATGATATAGTTAATCTGAGCATCATTAAGAGTCTTACTAGCATAGTATATAACTTTAAAAATCTTATCATATCTCTTCCCTAATATAACTTCAATTGCATGATCACTAGCATCACACATTAATTAAAAATGTTTCTCTCAATCAGGTGAAACAATTGGAGGAGTAGTGATCAATTCTTCTTTTAAAGTTTCAAAGGCTATAAGACAATCTTGGTTGAAATCAAATTTTATATCTTTTTCCAGAAGTTGACATAAAGGTTTAGTAATTTTTGAAAAATCTTTAATATATCTTTTGTAAAATCTAGCATGTTAATTTTTGAGTAATTTTTGAAAAATCTTTAATATATCTTTTGTAAAATCTAGCATGTCCTAAAATGCTCCTAACTCCTCTTACATTAGTAGGCGGAGGTAAGCTTGATATCATCTGAATTTTTGCAGGATCTACTTCCATATCATTTTCTGAAATTTTATGCCCAAGCACAATTCCTCCTGCAACCATAAATTGATATTTCTCCCAGTTCAAAATGAGATTAGTCTTTTCACATTTCAAGAACTTTATCTAAATGATTTAAACATATTTCAAATGAAGTTCCAAACACAGAAAAATCATCCATAAAGACTTCAATCTCTTTTTCAATTATCACACATCTTTGAAATATTGTAGGTGCATTACATAATCCGAAGGGCATTTGCTCAAAAAGCAAAAGTTCCATAAGGACTAGAAAATGTTGTTTTCTTCTGATCGTCTGGATTTATAGGTATTTGATGATAACCAGTATATCTATCTAGAAAATATAAAAATATGTGCCCAGCCAGCCTATCCAACATCTTGTCCAAAAAGGATAAAGGAAAATGATCCTTTCTGGTGGCAGAATTTAATTTTCTATAGTCTATGTAGATTCATCATCAAAAAACTTGTCTTGTTGATATTAATTCATTATTCTCATTCGTCACTATAATCACCCTCCTTTCTTTGGAACACAGTGAATTGGACTTACTCAAGCTTTGTTTGAAATATGATATATTATTCTAGCATAAAACCATTTTAAAATTTCTTTTTTAACAACTTCTTTCATCATTAGATTCTTTCATCATTAGATTTAATCTCCTTAATCTTGTTTTAGCATCAGCCCTAGGTTTATCGTTGTCTTCCAATAAAATTCTATGCAAACAAATTGAAGGACTAATTTTTTTAATATCAGCTAATGTTCATCCAATTGCTTTTTATATATTCTCAAAGTTCCTAACAATTGTTGTTCTTGCTCATCAGTTAATTCTGAGGATACTATAACAGGTAATGTAGATAAATCCCCTAAAAATGCATACTTCAAATGTGTAGGAAGTGTTTTAAGTTCTAGTTCAGGAGGTTTCTCAGAAGATGAAATCAAATTCTTATTACTTTCAATAGGATCTAACATTTTAAATTTTTTCTGAACATAATCCAAATCTTCTTTACTCACTTCCGTATCTTTACTCACTTACATAAATTCATCTTGATATTCCATATATTCCTTTTCAAATTCTCTTTCAAATGTCTTTTTGAAATATTTATGGCTTAGATATTTATTAATATCCATTCAGAAGCATTCAATCTCTTGCTCTTTTGCAGGGTACTCATTGATTTTGCAATATTAAATGTAACCTCTTGATCACTAACACTCGTAGCTAGTTCTCCTTTATGCACATCTATTAAAGCTCTTCCCATGGCTAGAAATGGTCTTCCTAAAATGATAGGAATTTATTTATCTTTCTTCATATCTATTGCAGACCGTATACTAAAGTCCACAGGAAAGATACATTTATCAACTTTTACTAAAACATCTTCTATAACTCCTTTAGGATAGGTAATCGAACGATCAACTACCTGAAGCGTTACAGCGTTACAATCAATATCTCCTAAGCCC
>NW_018229664.1:77802-81304 GCF_001263595.1 Phalaenopsis equestris | reverse complement strand
TCTCCTAAGCCCAACCTATCTCCTATGCCCAACCTTCTTAAAATTGATAACAACATAAGATTAATACTGGCTCCTAAATCACATAAAGCTTTTCCAGAAAATCTTTCACCAACAAGACAAGGAATTGTAAAACTTCCAGGATCTTTGAGTTTTTCAAGAATCTTTTTCTGAATTATAGTGTTACACTCCTCACTGAGTGCAACAGTCTTGTTATCTACAAACTTCCTTTTCTTATTAAGTATATCCTGCATGAACTTCACATACCTTTCCATTTGTTCCAATGCTTCAAAAAATGGAATGTTTATTGTTAATTTCCTCAATATCTTTAAAAATTTTGAAAATTGGTTATCTTTATTTTTCTGCTTCAATCTTTAAGGAAATGGAGGTGGTGGTCTTTCTACAGTAATTTTCATTGGTTTAATAGGACTTTCTGACTCAAAATGAAAATCTTAACCATATTTTTCATTTTCTACCTCCTCTTTTTCAACTTCAACTTCCACTTCTTTTTGAACTCTGTTTTCTAATTCTTTCTTACTTCTAAGTTGAGTAGTCTTAATTTGCTCTTTGTTCTCATCTTTAGAATTTACTTCAACATTACTAGGCAATGTTCCTGGAGGTCTACTACTAAGTGCGATAGCAATACATCCCAATTGATTTTCAATGTTTCTTATTACAGGTCCTTTACTTTGTAATTGACTCCCCATTTACAATATCACTTCTTCCATTGACAACTTCTTCTCCTTATTATGCAAATATTAAATCCTAGAGGTTTATAAGTTGGATTTCCTTAATTGTTTCAGTTTCCTAATGGGTTCGCAGTGTTGTTTCCCCATTGCAGATTTTCAACATTCAAGTTTTTATTACTCCAACTAAAATTTAGATGATTCTTCCAACCGAGATTATAATAATTGGCGTAAGGATTATTATAATGATTATTTATCGCATTTAAGGTCTCATAAGAAGATTGAGATTCTATCATTTGTACCAATTAAGTTTCCTCAATCACAAGTGATGTCAAAGAATAATTCATTCTGTATTAATCTATCTTCTTAAATATAACAGTTATTTGTGCAGCTAACAAAAATATTGCTTCAGAATCATAAATATTGGCTACTCTTTTTGGATTTACCCTTTCAGAGGACCATTGAAAATTATTATTAGTCATCTCTTCAATTAAAGAATATGCTTTATTGAATGGTTTTGAAATTAATGATCCACCAACAGCAGCGTCAATTATTGATCTAAGAGATCCAACTAATCAATTATAAAAAGTTTGAATTATTAACCAATCTAGCAACGCATGGTGTGGAGATCTTTAAATCTTTTGCAGGCTTCATAAATTGATTCCCCTTCAAAATGATAAAAAGATGTAATATCATTTCTAAGCTTAGTAGTTTTTGAATGTGAGAAATATTTAGATAAAATTTTTTGTGATAAATCTCCCCAAGTTTTAATAGATCCAGGTGCTAACAAGCTTAACCACGTCTTAGCTTTATCCCTTAGTGAAAAAAGAAAAATTCTAAGTCTAAAGACATCATTTGACATTCCATCATATTTAAATATAACACACATTTCTAGAAAACTAGTAAGGTGTAAATTAGGATCTTCAATTTGTGTTCCCTCAAACTGATTATTTTGAACCATTTGGAAATAACAAGTTTAAGCTTAAATGAATTGGCAGCTATAACAGGGTTTTGTATACATAAATAAATCTCATATGCTGTAGGATTAGCATAATCTCTTAAAGGTCTCTGATGATGTTCATTTTCATTTCCAACATTATTCAAATTGCAAGCCATTTTGCTAATATGGCCTATCTCTTTTTGTTGTTTTGGAATTTTTCTAATTGTTCTTTCTAACTGAAAATTGTAAGGTACAAAATTCTTAGATCTTACACTACACATAAACAAATACAACAAGTAATTTAAAAATAAACAAACACACTTAAATAAGAAAATCTTCAAAATAAACTGTAAGCACTCTTTTTTTAGTTTTCTCTTAAAAATAAGAATACTATAAATTATAAAATAACTTACTACTACATTCTATTACTTCACCGATAACGGCGCCAAAAACTTGATGCGAGTGGATTTAGTGTGTTAATTTTATAAATATTTTTCAATATTACAAAATACACACAGCAGATACAATAGCAGAACATGCAATTAATCCGAAAAAAATAACTTCAATTAAAATAGTTTTATCTTTTAATAATCTTTAATCTCTCAAATCACATTTAATAATAATGCAAGTATACGTATCACTCAAGTAATAAAGAGCTCTAATGGAATCCTAGATATCGATCCCATAGGGAGGTTGGAAATGCCTGTAAATAATTTCCTAAAATTATAATGTAACGTACAATTTTAAAACTACAAAAAGTAAAGTACGAAGTTTGACTATTAAGTAAAAGGTGAATGCTAAATAAAATACAGTTGAAAGACAAGGTTAACTAAACTAAATTCTAAACTTACAAAAGTAAATTTATGAAAATTAAATCTAAGATGTTGTGACAGAAAGTTCAAATTTAAGAAAGCATCATTCCCTTTTACTATAACTTATATAAAAACTGTTTTGTGCAAAATAGGAGCAATTGTATTCTTTACCCTCGTCTAAGTGCCTAAAGAACATTGACTATTCCAAAGTTTAATCCCTAATTTTGTGGTTAATTTGGGAGGATACTGGCTGTCACTCTGAAGCTCCCACTACTCCTACCCTTGAGGGCTAACAATCTTGCATCAGTTTCTAATCAACTTAATCAACTGGACCAAATTGATTTATCACATTAAAATCTCCAATTCACCTTAAAATCTCTAATTCTACATCCAACAAAGTATATTTCCTTATTTTTTTACACGCTATTCAATGGATTAAATTCTCTCTAATGAAATCAAATGTAATTCTCTCCATGTTATATAAAACATAGCACTTTTGGAACATATGTTTCTCAACACATTTTAACATTTTAATTGGCCAGATCAAAAAGTAAATTATAATCAGAGCTCAAATCATCAGAAATTATTGACATTTAAAACCTAATAAAATAAAATCAATTCTTCACAAAACTCTTCACAAAATCAATTCTTCACAAAACCATATCTCAAAGTAGGGAGAAGGGTAAAGAAGACTACTCAGAATTCATGAGAAGGATACAATAAAACATGGATTTCATTAAAAAAATAAGTGTAAGAAAAAAAATAAAAGACACAACTTATCTCACAATCTTTCCCAAGCGAACTCCCAAAAGTTCTCTCCAAGCCTCTCTCCCTCTTTACAAGCACTCTCAATTCTCTTTTAGAAGTGTAATGAAGAAGAAATCTCTCACATTCCCTCTCCTCTTACAATCCTTGAAGAAAATCTCCAAGCCCTTGACTTTCTCTCTCTCTCTCTAACTCACGCCACACACCTCTACTTGCCTCCTCCTTCCTCTCTTTCAAGCACTAGACTTCCCTCCAAAAATAATTCAAAATTCCCTCCAAAATTTTGTCCACAAGTCTACTCT
>NW_018229664.1:56277-77657 GCF_001263595.1 Phalaenopsis equestris | reverse complement strand
AGGGGTGTTTAGAACAAGTTTCCCTTTAAAAATTCATACAAAATTCATCTCGAACCATCTTAATCCGCAAAAAGTCATCCCTGGTCCATATGGCACCAAATCTGGCGCATCATACACCAACTCTTTATCAAATGGTGCATCTCGTGCCAATTTAGAGCATCATGCGCCAGTTTGCTAAAGATTGCATTGTTCTGGGCTTTAGCTCATTTGTCACTAATCTAGCATTGATTTGGTGCATTTGGTGCCAATCTGGTGCATCATGCTCCATAATTCAAAACCTTGCTGTTTTGGCTCCAAATTTTGTCAATTTTGCTACTTTTGCTCCAAATGCCTAAAATTGATATAACTGCAACAAAAACTTGAAAATACCTTCTTTAAAGTGAAATATAATAAAAAATAAGTATAAAATATATACTTAAAATAACATATTATTTTTGTGTATCATAAATCCAACCAAAATGGATTGGTCAGTCAAACTTGACTATGCTTTGTGAGCTTATAAGAATGCATACGATAGTCAAACTTGACTATGCTTTGTGAGCTTATATGAATATATACAAAACTCCTATAGGAATCTCCCCATACATGTTAATATTTTGGAAGACTCCTATAGGAATGTCCCCATACATGTTAATATTTTGGAAAACATGTCACTTACCAAATGAACTTGAACATAAAATATATTAGGCTATTAATAAATTTAATTACAATTTAAAGGATGCTGGTGAGAAAAGATTATTGCAATTAAATGAGCTTGGCTTGAAGAGATAAGAGCTTGAAGAGATAAGGAATGAATCTTATGAAATTGTTAAGATTTACAAAGAAAAGATGAAGTTGTGGCGTGATCAGAGGTTTCTGACTAAAAATTTTTAGCCAGGGCAACAAGTTTTGCTTTATAATGTAATGTTAAGATTATTTTCAGGCAAACTTAAGTCGAGGTGGATGGGCCCATTTGTTGTGATAAAAGTTTATCCTTATGAAGCCGTGGATATCAAAGATCCTAAAACTGATAAAATATTCCAAGTAAATGGTCACAGGATGAAATCTTATTTCTTAGGCAACCTACTTAAATTAAATGATTTTATGATGTTGGGTCAACTAGATTAAGCATTGGCTACATCGGGCTGATGACGTTAAACCAAGCACTCTGTGGGAGGCAACCCATAATTATCTGTGTTTTTATTTTTATTATTTTGTTGTTGTGTGTGATTTAGAAAATTATTGTAGTATTTTGAATATATAATGAATTAGTGATTATTCTAAGACCTTAAAAGATAACTTAGATATGTTAGAACACGTATTTGGACTTTAAGTTGCTCTGTGCTAAATTGAGCACTAACGCTTAAGCGCTAATATCCAGCTCTTAAGCATGACAGTTAAAAAACATGTGCAACTTTCAATTTTTAGAAGTTTTAACTGAGATTTGGTTTACTCTAATGTGGGAGATAGTTTTAAGGCGTGCATAGAAATTATAGTAGGATTTTAGAGCCATTTAGAGCCAATAAATTGAAGGGCATGAGGAGAAGTCTCACCACACTTCCATTTAACCCTACATTTTAAGT
Source organism: Phalaenopsis equestris (assembly GCF_001263595.1). Taxonomy (NCBI): domain Eukaryota; kingdom Viridiplantae; phylum Streptophyta; class Magnoliopsida; order Asparagales; family Orchidaceae; genus Phalaenopsis; species Phalaenopsis equestris. Next base: position 76,095 of record NW_018229664.1, on the reverse strand, counting down.
GAAAAAATGAGAGTTTTGGAAAAATGTCATCTTGGGAGAGTGATTTAAAGAACAAGGAGGACGCAATGAGAAAAAAGTTTATTAGTCAAAGTGTGTAAGAGTTATACAACAGTTTTGAGTTATACAATAGTTTTCTCACCGTTAGTATCAAAGGAATAGCAGAGAAAATCACTAAAATTGAGGCTGAGGTGGCTTCAATTGAAGCAAAAGTGTTGGAAGTTAATGCACATTTGGGTCATATGGGATGGCAACTTAAGATGCAGATTAGCCTTACCAGTTTTATAGAAGAAGCAGACAAGACTACGTATTTGAAGAACAAGTGGATTGAAGAAGATTCAACCAGAGTTATTAATCATCATACATTCTTTCAGATTTATAACCCAAATGCTGAAGGAGAGACTAATGATAAGCAAGGATTTGTTCCATCAAATGGAGAATGGAATTAAGTTCGTGGTTTAATGTTTGTGTGTTTAGTATTTGATTATTAATGTTAAGTGTGTTTAATATGTTATTAATCTGATGATTTTCTAGTGATTGTGTTTAGGAATTGTCTCATCCAAGACTATTTGGATTGAGAATCAATGCATATTTGTAATGTGAATGAATATAAGTGTTTGATTGTAAGAAATATTTCGGTATTTTGTATTTAATTGAACTAGTAAGATTAGTGAATGTGGAGTAAGAGGAGAATTTAGAGGGAAGAAAATAGTTATTAAAGAGTTATGAGACCATGTAGGGTTTATTGACTTAGGCTAGGAGTGCATTTCACTTAAAGACTTAGCCTAGGAGTGCATTTCACTTAAAAAAAATCAAAATTTGTGCACTGGCGCCTGCTGCATAAACCGACAGACGGGTGCCTAAGCGCCAAACCATTCACGCTTAAGCGCCAGTTCATGAAAACTAGTTCACAAATGGTTTTAAATGTTAAATCGGTCCAAATAACTCAATTATTTTCACTCAACATCGTCTCCTTCCTTAAGCTATTGCAATTTTGGAGTTAGGGCATAAGCTATCGCAATTTTGGAGTTAGGGCACACATTATTTTGGAGATTTCTTGGTGGTTTGGAGCAAAAAATTGCTAAATTTGATATCTTTGAGGTTAGAACTTCACTTCTATTTAAAAAAAATTAATTTTTACTATGTATTTTGAGCACATTCATGAGCTAACCTAAAATCACTATTCATGTAAACCCTCAAATAGAATTAAGTTTGAAGTTTTTATCATGTCGCGGTTTTGTAGGCCCCATCTTTGGACATTTCGCTTACTTCGTCCATTAAATTATTATAGAATTGTAAAAATATTCAAAAACAAATCATATCAAACTAAATAAACAAACCCTAAAATGTTAATCACATTTTGCTTTTACTCAATGTGATTTTAAAAAAATTCTATTCTTGTGTATGAGAGTCCTTAATCTCTTATGATTATATGCCCCGCAACCAACTTTAGAATAAATTTGCAGTGTTTCCTTCGAATCACTGCATTTCAGTCCTTGCAAGCTAAGAACTAATAATTTTTGGACAATACTAATCCAAAACCTTAATTAATAATATTATCAAGTACTTGTATTCAGAATGTGATTAACTATAAAGATTTGTTCCCATGAGAAACCATTAATCCCTGAAATAAAATAAAATCTTATTTTGCGCATCTATTATTTTGGGGTAATCACTGATAAAGATTATTTTTTTAATCTTTCACTGAAACATATGGATCTATAGAATGTGTTGCAATCTGCAATTAAAATTCACAAAGAAGCTTTTTAAAATTAGTGTTAAACTTATTCTTTGCAAATTATTTTAAACAATTATTATCTTCTGTTGAATCATGAGGATCTATAGAATGTGTTTGTTGGGCATAATCTTCAATTAAAATCCACAAAACATATTTTAAAAATGAGTGTTAAACTTATTCTTTGCAAATTATTTCGAACAATTTTAATCAAGATAGCATTTAAGTATGCCTATTTTAAGTCCTAAACAGTTCATTTAATGGGTCAATTTTCAACTCTTTCTTACACATGTCCAAATAACGTAGGTTTATTTTCAACCAACTAATTAGCATACATGTCACTTCAATGTTTTCCACTAATATAATCATTTCTTAATTAATTCTTCCTGATTTTATCATGCATATATATTAGCATTATTATTTCTATAGCAATTAACATATATGTAAATAGCTTTTTTACATCCCGAAACTTAAATCCATGCAACATCAATGGAGTAATTGCAATAGTATAAAATTTTCTTCTCACCTCTGTGATAACATTTTGTTACATAACACTGCTGGTACATTTCTCAATTTTAATTACTGGTCTTAACTTCAGATGTTAATTCATCCTCTGTATCTTTGTTTTTCTGCAGAATGGGCACACGATAATTAAACATATCACACCCAAGTATTATCATATCTTCTAATAATATTAAATGACAATTGTTAATATCATACATATTTAAATTTAATATTCCATGCTCAATTTTTTATACCTAAGGCCTGCATATGCTAAACATTTCTTCCAATGTTTTAGTTTTTTCATTTCTTTTGGTGGATGTCTTCCTCGTCAGAGCTATATCACAAACTGAAGAAAAAAAGACGTCAATGTACCTTATTTTGAATAACCTTCATAAGCATCTCAATAACTAATATAATAAAATATTGACTCAATAATGATATTTGATGCAAACCAACAACAATTGAACATGCTTGAGGCACCTCTGCAGCTACTTCTAATGCTAGTAGTATTCTATTGTACATATATTTTATAATATTAGCATATCTTTAATAGACATTTATATTATATACCATTCTAAATCGAATCATGTAATACACTATCATGTCTTTCCGAGATCAATAAAAGTCATATCAAGATTCATATCTTCTCAATGTACTTTATACTTCATTAATTATCTTCATACATAAATTACTTTCACGGTTGATCATTTTGGCATTAAGTGTTCTCCAAAACTAATAGAATTTTTTATTTCTGTATTTCATTACTTTCTCCTATAGTTTCATTGTATAGCTTATGAGTTTGATTCATCTATAATCCACACAATCTTGAATCAATAGACATAATATTAATTCCAAAATATTTTTTCTTCGATCATTAGACATAGTCTTAGTCTCTAAAATCCTCTAAAATCCTATTGAAAATTTTTCTCAGCTAAATCGCTAAAATAATCACCATAACCCCCTAATAGTTGTTTGTTTGAGATGTTAAGATAGTAAAGTAAAAGAAATACACGGGTCTTAAGTTTTTTGGTCTTTGAAATAAAGTAAACTAGATAAAAAATGTTTTCATTGGGAATATTTGGGATTTATTGAGATTTTTTTATGAATTTGAAATTTGAGGAAAATCTATGGAAAATACATGGATTTGGTATTTTAGTGATTTAGAGTTGAATTTGGAATTTATTGTGAATTTTATATAATTTTTCAGAAATGACAATAAGAATGAAGTGGAGCAAAGGAATGGGTCAATTTAATTTAAGCAAGTTTGTCAGTTTGAGAGCTCAGAATCGATACAGTGATGCACTGCAATCGAGAAAATTGATTCCTGAATATTGTTTTAAAAGTCCGGGAAAAGCTGTAGAAGATCTGATTGTTCACTGCCACTAGGAGCGGTTCTATTATTTTTCTATTGTTGCTGTGAATTCTATTATGCGGGAGTTTTATGCGAATGTCCTTGAGGCTGAAGAAGAAGGGGTCAAGGTAAGGGGGAAGGAAGTGCCTTTTTAACCTAAGGTAATAAGTCAGTTTTATCATTTGCCCCCAAGTACTTTGTGTTTTTATTCAAATTATAGTCCTACTAAGGAGGATCTTCGGGAGCCATCTTGATTTGGTTATATCTCGACAATCTGTCCATGAAGGAATATAGTCCTACTAAGGAGGAGCTAGATGAGATTATTTCATATTTGATTGCTGGAAGAGGGCTTTAGAAGATTACACATGAAAGGAGAGTTAACTTTTCTACTGGACATGCCTTGTTCAAATCTCTGAAGTCAACACATACGCGGATCTATCTCAATTGAAGGATTAACTGCCAAGTTTATAGACTATGCATGACACTATTTTATTTCTGCTCGTCTGTTGCCTACCAATCAACTTAGTGAAGTGACCCGTGATCGAGCAACTTTGAACTATTGCATCTAGCAGTTCAAGCCCATCGAAGTTAGAGCTTTGATTTATGGAGTTATTACTAGTTCTACCATCACTGCTACTATTATAGGTTTGGGATTTGCATCCTTGATTTTTTTATTATGAGAGCAAGCTAGAGTTATATTTGATAGCTGGGAGGAGATCTTGCAACCTCTTAAACCCATTACAAGTGTGAATGTGACTTCTTATTCACATCATTCCATTTTTTGGATGAAGAGGAGGATTTTCTAGTAGTTCTGCTACTTCGACATATCGAGCTTCCACTTCACGTGCTTCAACATCACAGGGTCAAACTTCTGGAATTGATTCTCAGTCACAACTATTGTAAAGGATTTTGGACAATGTCAACTACACTACAGATAAGGTATTGAATTTAGAACATTTTTCAGAGCATATGGATGTATACATGAAGAAACATAGTGATTATGAGGGAGAATACAACTTAGCAGTGGAAAATCTCATGAGAGGTAATCAGAATGTCGTATTTCCTCAATACCCTAGATATCCATCATATAAGCCTGCAACTCCTTGGCATAGTGATGAGAGTGATGCAGAGGAAGAGGATGATTAGCTTGGATCTACAGTTTTGTTTAATTTTTAGTTTGTTTGTTGTTGTGAACTGTGAATGGTGCAGTTATTCTGTACTTTTTGTTATGTTTTGAGTTGTTATTGTTGAGACTATTAGTTTTTTTTAGTACTTTGTTTAATAGATGCTACTGTGATGTATTTTTGTTTTTGTGAGTTGTTATTATGTATGTGTGGTAGTAATTATTTTATTTATGTTGTTTATTGTAGTTAGTTAGTTTGTGCTGAACTTAATTCTGGATCTTAGGAAGGTTTAGAATATAGCTAACTTTTTACTAACTTTTTCTAACTTTTTACTTAAAAGCTACATGTTTAAAATTTTTAATTTACTACCAGATATTTTTTTTTATATTGCAGTCATGTATGTTTGCTAATTTGTTTGTTTTCCTTTATGTTTTAATCCACTGCTTTGAAGTACAATGAATCTCTACATGTTAAGTAAATTAAAATTTGATTAATTTAATTTTTACTCCTATTTTTAAGTTTTTTACTTACTGCATACATTTTATTTTTAGTTTTCATTCCTTCCTATAATTATATATGATGCTAAAACATTTTATTTTATTAAAAATTCAAGTTTGGGGGGGGGGGGAGATGAAAATTTTCTTAGAAACTTGAAATTTATTTGTTCTCAAATGTATTCAAATAAATTTGATTTTGATTTGAAAAAAATGATCATGTATATGAAGTTATATTAGGGAAGTAAAATTTTGAATAAATAAATGAGTAAGAGAATTTAGTTAAAATTTATAGTAATGAAGAAAAAACTTAAAGTTAAAAATTTTTAGTGTGGAAAATGCTAAGTATAGTGTAACTTTCTTTAGTAGGAAAAACTATATTTTTTAATAATTTAGAAGATTTAGAATTTTATTTTCAAAACTTAAATTTTTTTATTGAAAATAATTTTCAAACTATTATTATATTTATAAGTAAAGGAAAAATATAAACTCTTTGCTTTAGGAAAGGAAGAGTGGAATTCAAAATCTTTAAAGGCCAATCCAGATATAATAACTTTGCCTGAAAAAGAAACAAAAAGAAAAAAGTTAAAGATAAAGAAAAAGAAAAATGAAAAAGAAAAAGGAAAGAAGAGTTGAAAAAAGGAGGAGAAGCTTGAGGATTAGTGCTGAATTAAAAATTGGTTCCAAATCTAATCTTTTTAAGGTATAAGACTTGAGAAACTCTTATGCTTAAGGATACAATATGATAAGTAAAATTATGCTTAATAAAAATTTTTAAAGTGGAGATAATAAAATGCCTAAACTCTAAATTTGAGAATCTACAATATTTCTGAACTAGATTGAAACTCATACTTTCATAATTCTTAACATTAAAAATTTTTAAACTTTAAAGTTGGTCTCATTTACTAATATTTTTTCTAACTTGGACTGCTATATTTTTACATAAAAATTTTAGTAACTCCTAAAGAAACTCATATACATCATCAACTTATTTAGTTTTTAAGAGATTGAACTGTCACTTGAGGACAAGTAACATTTTAAGTTAGAGGAATTTTGATACACCTAAAATATATAGTATTTTTATACACATTTTTTATACCTATTTTAAAGATATTGCCCTTTAATGAAAGGTGTTTGTGTGTTTTTATTTCAGGTACAATAAAATGGATGAAAAATGCTAAAAAGAGTGAAAATGAGTAAAATTTGGAGCAAAAATGATGAAGGTGTAAAAATAAACTGGGCCGCCTAAGCGCCAGTTAATTAGAGAGAACCACGCCTAAGCACCAGGTACCCCAAGCTTAAGTGACATAGGTAGTTATTTGATGATTTATTGAATTTCAATGAATTTATGAAGAGGTGTTTGAAGAAATCCTTGGTAAAAATGTGGGAAATAGTCCATGGACACAAAAATTCATTCAATTGGCTTTTGAAAGGAGGAACTTCTAGAAGATTCAAGACACATTTTTACATTTTTAAGAGACACCAAGACACCTTTTGGATTTTCATAAAAAAAGACTTGGATCATCAAAGAAGGGGGGCTAGCCTTTAGACATCCATAGCCACCATTCATCTTAGTAACCGCCGCCACCACCGCTGACCACTTTCTTTTTAATTTGAGTGTTAGTTTTTATTGTGAGTGAAGGAAGAAAATTTAAATGAACTTCAAGAAATTTTTAGGAGAGGATTTGAGATAAGTGTTTATCATTGTGACTACATTTGGTTTTAATTTAGATTTATTGTTTGTATGCATGATTTTTATTTTTAAACTCGTGTAGTTGTGTTTTCTCCATGGATTCTGAGTAGTTTTCTTCATCTTTTTCCTTAAAAGGATAAGAAATTAAATATTTAAAGGAATTTGTGTGAAGTATTAGACTTCAATGTTGGAAGAAGTTGTGTGATTTGAAACCTCGTGCTTCCTTTACATCTTATTTTAGCCAATTAAGATGTTAAAACCTATTGTGAGAACATGTAAGATCCGAGATGTTATTGTCTCAATCAACAAATGATTAGAAGCACATATTGATTTCATGGATGAGAATGTAGTTCATGGGGTTGAGTACAAATAAATAAGGAAATAAAATTTTCAAGGGTGTAAAATTAGAGGACTTTAGAGTGACAGGCTGAAGCCCCCAATTTAATTTATAGTTTTAGATTTTAATACAAGATGTTAGCCCCCAAATGGAGGGAGAAGAGGAAACTTTAGAGTAAGAGCTACTATCTTCCCTACCTTACCGGTCTTTAAGACTATTCAAACTATAGATTAGGCAATGTTCTTTATAGCATCTCTAGTATGGGTAAAGAATATTATTGCTCCTATTTGACAGAACACATTTAACATACATTCCAAACAAAATTTCTAGGAAAAAGATATTTTACTTATACTGCCTTCATCTTACAAATATTTAATTAAGTTAATTAGTTGCTTACTTTATTTTCATAAATAAAAAACTACAAAAAGAATCAAATTTTCATTCCTATTATAACACCTTAAGTTTAAGTAAGAATATTTTGCTAAGTAAATTTTTGTTATCTAAAATTTCTAGCTTTATAAAGTACATATTGCCAGTTTTTTTATGGGTACGATATTTGGGGCTTAATCAAAAAGTCTTATAGTACTTGATAACGATACATATACTTGAGTAGTATCCCATATTTAAATATTATAATTGTATTCTTATTTTCTTCTTAGTAAAAAAATTTACCTAGCTGTTGCTTTGAATCAAGTTTTTGGCTTTGTTACAAAATGGGAATCTCTATTAAGGAAATTAAGCTTATAATCACATGCAACGCATTTTACATCTATATAGAAAGTCGGTATTAGATAGCCAATTTTTTTTTGCTAGCACCGAGAGGGGGTAAAGAATAATGTATTCTTCTATTTGTCATAATACATCAATTTTTTCTTAAATCACTTGAACCCTACAAAGGTTAAATTCTCTTTGCATGATTGCATGTGGAAATGTTTTCCATAATATCCAAACTCACTGTTATATTTATTAAGCCGTTACATTTAGCTGTTACTTTCTTTTAACTCTTTAGTAGTAATTTTTAGTAAACATATCATTTTTCTCCACTTATCTGTTTAATTTACAATTTAAATAGAAAATTCTGTAAGTAGATTTTAAGAGCTTTTGCTTTCCTCCTATAGAACTGATACTGGAGATTTTAAGGAAAATCTTATATTACTTGAAATGATACGTATACTTGCGTAGCACTCATAGTGTGAAAATTTATTATATAATTCATAAATCATTACATTTGTTCACACAAGCCGCCAGTTATAATTTGAGACATATTTTATGGCAAAATTTTAGTACACGTAATTGCGGGTCGGGTCATGTTTTTGGAGCCATTGGCGAGGGATTGCAATGAAACTTTTTGGCTTACAATTTTTATTGAATTATAAATTTTAAAAATTAGAAAATTAAAATTTTTTTTGAAATATTAGAAAAATTTGAAAAAAATATTTTCATTTTAGGTGTGTTATTTTATTTTATGCATTTTTTTTACATTTTATATGTGTAGTTATGGATATAAAAATTTATTGCATTACAATTCTGAATTGGAATGGACTATTAGAAAAAAATGAAAACAAGGAAGACTTTACAATTCTCAAGAAGTGAATATCAAAATTTACAAAAACCTTTAAAGGATCATGTGAACCCTATAGTAGATGAAATTTATTTAATCATTCAAACTTTTACTGTAGATGCTAACTCATTTGAACTTAAACCTTCAATTATACAAATGGTACAAAATAATTAGTTTGGTGGAATACCATCTAAGGATCTCAATTTACATTTAGCTAGCTTTTTAGAATAGTGTACTACATTTAAATTTGATGGTGTACCAAATGATGTCGTTAGACTTAGACTTTTTCCTTTTTCATTAAGGGATAAGGCTAAGATGTAGTTAAATTTGTTAGCATCTGGATCTATTAGAACTTGGGGAGGTTTTGCTCATAAGTTTTTGGCTAAGTATTTTCTACCTTCAAAAACTGCAAAGCTTAGAAATGATATTACTTATTTTGCTCAGTATGAAGGAGAGTCTATATATGAAGCTTGGGAAAGATTTAAGAAATTCCTTCTAAAGTGTCCATATAATGCTTTACTAGACTATTTAATCATTTAAACTTTTTATAATGTGTTAGTAGAATCCCCTAGATCTATTATAGATGTCGTTGTTGGAGGTTCATTAATGTCTAAACCCTTTGATGAAGCTTATTCAGTAATTAAAGAAATGGTTACAAATAATTTCTAATGCCTTCAAATAGGTAAAATCCTAAGATAGTAGAAAATATTCATAATAATGAAGCTATTTCAATGATTGCATGTCAAGTTGTTGAATTATCTCAGAAGATAGAAAAAATTGGAATGAATTTTTCTCCAACAACCCAAATGATTAGAACAAATGATTGATTCTCATACTTCATTGGAAACTATAAATGCTATAAATAGACCCAGTAACCCATATTCTAATTATTACAACCCAGGTTGGAAATACCATCCTAACTTTAATTGGAACAACAATCTTAGTGGAGGAAGTCAACCATGGGGAAGTGCTCAAGTAAACCCATTGGGAAATTGGAGCATCCAGAGTAGTGCTAACATTAGACCTACTTATTCTCATGGATTTAATTAAAAAGTTAAGGAGAAGAAGTGATATTATAGATGGGTAATCATTTACAAAGTCAAAGTGCTGCTATTAGAAATATGGAGAACCAAATGGGACAAATTGCTAATGCACTTAACAATAGGTCTCAGGGAACACTTCCTAGTAATGTAGAGATCAATCCTAAAGACAAAAATAAAGAGCCAGATTAAGTTAAAGTGGTCCAACTAAGGAGTGTAAAGGAATTAAATGTTGGAGTTTAAAAAGAGATTGAAGATGAGAATTAAGTTGAAGAAATTGAGAGACCTGAAGAACTTATTCCTAAGGAAGCAGAAATACCTAACTCTCCAACTAAGATTAATTTATAAAGACCCCCACCACCTTTTCCTTAAAGACTTAAACAATAAAAATTGAATAAAAAATTTTCAAAATTTTTTGAACTATTCAAGAAGCTTACAATTAATATCCCTTTCACTAAAGCTTTGGAACAGATGCCAAGTTATGAAAAATTTATGAAAGAAGTTAAAAAAAGAGGAAGTTTATAGATAATGAGACTGTTGGACTTAGTGAAGAATGTAGTGCAATAATTCAAAAAAAACTTCCTCGAAAACTCAAAGATCCTTATAGCTTTACTATACCTCGTGCAATTGGAGAAAAATTTTATGGAAAAGTTTTATGTAATTTGGGAGCTAGATTAACCTTATGCCACTATCTATATTCCAAAAGTTAGGTTTAAGAGATATTTCTCCCACTATTATAACCCTATAATTAGCAGATCGATCTATTACTCATCCTGAAGGGGTTATAGAAAACGTGTTGGTTAATGTGGATAAATTTATCTTCTCTGTTGATTTTATTGTACTAGATTTGGTTGAAGATAAAGAAATTTCTATTATTTTGGGAAGACCTTTCCTTGCAATGGGACAAGCTATGATATATGTGAAAAAAGGGAATTAACAATGAGAGTAAATGATTAGAAAGTTACATTTAATGTGCTAAAAAAATGAAGTATTCTAATGGAAAATGTTATAGAATAGACATCATTGATGATATGATTGCTAATCATTTTCAAAATAGATATGAAGTCATATTGGATCAAAAAGATGAAGTCATTTAAGAAGAGAAAGAAAAAGAAGCTGATAGATATGAAGTCATATTGGATCAAAAAGATGAAGTAATTTAAGAAGAGAAAGAAAAAGAAGCTGAGATTGAAAGAGATTTTGAAGAAGAATCAAATGAGATGATTACTGAGGATTCAAAATATATTCAAGAAAATTATGAAATTTTTTATACTATTGAAAATAACATGCCTCTAATTCCATTTATTGAAAAATCTCCTGAACTTGAGATGAAAGTTTTATCCATTTATCTAAAATAAGAATATTTAAGGAACACATCTACATTACCAGTCATTATATCCTCAGATTTAACTACAGAATAAGAAGAACAATTATCACAAATATTATAGAATCATAAAAAAAGGCTTTGAATGGTCATTAGCTGATATTAAAGAAAACAATCCTTCAATCGGTATGCATCAAATTTTGATGGAAGATAACCATAAGTCTAAGGTTGATCCTAAAAAGAGATTGAATCCTATAATGAAAGAAGTAGTTAAGGAAAAAAATTTAAAGTGGTTGGATGCTGGAATTTTTATCCAATTTTAGATAGTTCTTGGGTTCGTCCTATTCATTGTGTTCTTAAGAAAAAAGAAGTGACTGTGGTTGAAAATGAAAGTAATGAATTAATTTTAACAAGGAAAATTACTGGACGACTAATCTATTGCCGCCACTAGAAAAGACCACCTTCCATTACATTTTTTAGATCAAATGTTGGATATACTAGCAGGGCACTGTTATTTTTGCTTTTTAGATGGATATTCTTGATACCACCAAATACCTATTGCTTCTGAGTATTAAGAGAAAATAACTTTTACTAGTCCTTATGAAACTTTTGATTTTAGAAGAATGTCATTTGGATTATGTAATGCCCTTGAAACTATTGAAAGATGTATGATGTCAATTTTCTATGATTTTATTGAAAAAGGAATTAAAATTTCTATGTGAAGAAACAAACTTTGTTCTCAACTAGGAAAAATGTCAATTTATGATTGCAAGAGGAATAGTTTTGAGGCATAAATTTCTAAAAAAGCATGGAAGTTGATCCAATGAGAATTTAAGTTATTGCCAAATTGCTACCTTCTACGAGTGTAAAGGTAAGAAGAAGTTTTCTAGGAAATGTTGGTTTTTATAGACATTATATTAAAGATTTTTCAAAAATTTCCAAGCCTTTATGCCAACTATTAGAAAAAGATGCTAATTTTGATTTTAATGATGAATGCTTATATGCCTTCAACTTATTAAAAGAGAAATTAATCACTGCACCTATTATTGTTTCACCAGATTGGAAAAAACCTTTTGAATTAGTATGTGATGCTAGTGATTATTCTATAGAGGTTGTTTTATGTTAGAGATATGACAAAACGTTCAAGGTGATACACTATGCTAGTAAAAGCTTTAATGAGGATCAAATTAATTACACTACCACTGAAAAGGAATTATTATCTATAGTGTTTGCTTTTGATAAATTCAGATCTTATCTTATTGGAACTAAATGTATTGTGCATACTGATAATTCTGTTATAAAGTATTTAATGATGAAGAAGGATGCAAAACTACAATTAATTAGATGAGTCTTTCTAATCCAATAACTTGATTTTCAAGTTATGGATAGGAAGGGTACTGATAATCAAATAACTTATCATCTGTCAAGGCTTGAACATGAAAATAAAAATGATTTAAATAATGAAACTAATGAGAACTTTCCTGATGAACAAGTATATGAGATTAATGAATGACAAATTCAGTGGTATGCTGATATGGTGAACTACTTGGTTAGTAATTTTTTACCTTACGGATTAGATAACCATCAAATTAAAAAGTTCATTTATGATTCAAAATTTTAATTTTGGGATGACCCTTATTTATATAAACAATGTAAGGAATTAATTATTCAAAAATGTGTACCACTAGAAGAAACTACATTTAAGATTTTACAATCTAGATTTTACTGGCCTACTTTATTTAGGGTTATTAATAATTATATAAAAATATGTGATCAATGTCAGAGAGTAGCAGATATTTTTAGAAGAGATGAAATGCCCCTAAATTTTACTCTTGAAGTTCAAATCTTTGATATTTGGGGATTAGATCTCATGGCACTATTTTTACCATCTTTTGGAAAGATTTTTATTTTAATAGCTATGGATTATCTTTCTAAATGGATTGAAGCAGTTATTTTACCTCACTGTGATGCTAAACGTGTTGCAAAATTTTTAAGAAAGAATTTTTTCACAAGATTTGGAATACCATGAGTTATCATTACAGATTTGGGAAGTCATTTTAGGAATAGAATCATTGAAACATTAACTGAAAAATTTTGGATTAAACATCATATTACCATAGCTTTTCAACCTCAGACCAGTGGTTTAGCAGAAGTATCCAATTGAGAAATTAAAAGAATATTAAAGAGATGGTAAATCCTAAAAGGGTTGATTGGTCTGATAGACTTGATAATGCTTTATGGGCCTATAGGACTGCTTATAACGCACCTATAGGAATGACACCATATAGGCTCATATATGGAAAAGCTTGTGACTTGCCAATTGAGTTGGAACATAAAGATTACCGAGCAATTAAAGAGTTTAATTATAATTTAAAAGATGCTGGAGAGAAGTGATTACTAGAATTAAATGAGCCTGATGAATGGAGAAATGAAGCTTATAAGAATGCTAAAATTTCCAAGGTGGAAACAAAATTTAGGCATGATACGAAAATTCTAAAAAGCGTTTTGAGCCTGGGCAAGAAGTATTGCTTTATAATTTGCAATTGAAATTATTTACAAGAAAACTTAAATCCAGGTGGTCAGGACCATTTATTGGGGTAAGAGTATATCCATATGGAGCTGTTGGTATTGAAGATCAAAAAACTCTGAGAGTGATCAAGGTAAATGTACACAAAACATTATTATATTTGAATTGCTGTTGTGATGAGTTATATATAGTGATTGTGAGCCTTATACAATTTTTTTGGCACATAACATTATTATATTAAAGGATTGGAAGATTGGAAAAAAGAAATTTGAGAACTTAATATATTGGTTTGGCGTTATAGCGCCACAGTTCGAATAACTCCTTTAAACTACCAAAAATTTAATTTCCTTTCTTCTTCCTCTATATAAAACTGCCTAAAATAGAATTTAAGGTATCCCTATGACATTTCTAAGTATTTTAAAGAATTTTTAGAGTGGGAATTTCTTTAAAGAGAACATGGAGAGCATTGACAATGGGAGATTTGAAGATAAGAAGTTGGTGCATGAGGATGCTCAAACCTACTTCAATGAATATCTTGCATTAAGTCTGGAGAGACTCATGGACAAATTTAACTTGAGAAGATTTAAACTGAGATTTCTCTTCTACATTCAAAGGTTGAAAAGTTGACCCACCAATACGAGCATATGGATTGGCAGTTGAAACTAAAATTCAATAGTTTGGTTTGTTTCCAAGATAATCAAGTGACTATGTTTAGCACCAACAAGTGGATCGACGATAAATTTTCTAATGAATTTCCTCATGCTCCTTTCTACCATTCCTATGATCGAAGGTGAGTGGAATGGAGAATATCACTACTGATCAAGAGTGGTCCTAAAGGATTTTTTTATATAGATATTTCTGTTTTAGTGTTATGTGATTCTGTGTGTTGTGCCTAACTTATTTGTTCTAAGACTTAGTGTGGTTTTATTGTCTTTGTTGTATGAACATTGGATGATGTATGTGGTTATTTCATATGTATTGAACTTATAATTAATATAAAAAAACCAATTCTTTTTTGTTGTGAAAAATTGGCCATATGCATTCATATTGGAATCTGCAAACTTGAAATTTGAGAATGTCAATGTATTCAATAAATATTAAAGTGGCCGTTAAAACATGAAGAATAGTATTTCTACATCCTATATTTTTTGTTTCCTTTTCAAATTTAAAAAATATTTAATATCTGGATGGGTATGAATGGAGCTATAGCGCCACTTTTGGGCGCTATAGCATTATTCATTTGACTATGTAGGGCACTATAGCGCCTCTGACCGACACTATAACGTCGAACTAACCCGTGATTCATTTTAAGAGCCACATTTTTTGCCATTTTCAACCTTGGTTCATCCCTTCCTCCATTTTTTTGCATTTTACTCCCTTAAGGTTTCATTTTGTGCATGGTTGGCTTGGATTTAGGCCTCCAAACTTTGGATTTCTTCATCTTTGGATAAGATCTTCACCTTGGCTTTGGAAAATTTTGATTTGATAATGGATTTCATCCACATTGTGGATTAGGCCGAAAATTTTAAAACTTGATGAAAATAGTGTGAAATCCATGGTTAAATGATTATTTTGGTTGAGATTGTGTTTTTAGGAGTCTTTTGAAGTTGAGTTTGTGATTTCTGGAATTTATCTTGAAAATTTTTAGATCAACATGGCTCCTAGAATGAAAAGAGGGAAGGAAAAAGCAACTTTTGACTCCGATAAGTTTTCCAGTGTAAGGGCACGGGATAGGTACGCTGATATGTAGTAAAAAAAATTGATTACAGAACACAGTTTTTTACGTTATGACGAAACAATTGAATACTTGATTGTGGATCGACAGTAGGAAAACTTTTGTTATTCCACTGTTGTAATTGTAAATTTAATTTTTTGAGAGTTTTATGCTAACCTGCTGATCCCTTTTTATTATATATAATTATGCTTCTGACTGCACTGCTAAGAACTAGATGTAAGTTCCCTGACAACAAAATCCAAAAACTTGATCCCTATCTGGTACGATAGTACTATAATGTAGGTGCGATTATATTCTTAATTTTTGTTTATTTTTATTTCTTTCTTTGCAACGACACCAAAAACTTGTCTCTAAGGCATGAAAGAGTACAACTGTTATATTAAAATATTAGGATACTACGTAAGTATATATATTGTTATCGAGAAATATAGAGCTTTTTGGTTAAGTTCCGCTATTGTTATCAAGAAATATAGAGCTTTTTGATTAAGTTCCGAAATATTGAGCCCACATGGAGAATGATACACCGAAAATATATGCATTTTTAGACCCATATTTTATACTTATTTTTGGTAATATTGCACTTTAATGGAAGGTATTTTGATGTTTCCTTGTAGGTTGTTTATTTTTAGAGCTTAAAGTGAAAAGGAAGCAAAAAGGATGAAATTTGGAGTCAAAATGAAGTTTTCGAGGAAACACTCAGAGCAGGCAGCACCAAGGTTAGCAACGACGGTGTAGAACAACCAAAAGTAGGAGGATTTTACTCAGCGCCGACGATAGTAGAGGTGGCTCAGACCACATTTCTAAAAGGTTCGATATATGTAGACGATTTTTGAAGAGTTTTTGGAGGCACCACTTGGAGAACCGACCTTGGGCATTATTTGGGGTCAAATTTTATAAGAAAATAGGCTCCTCTACGTTCATTTTTTGCTCCACAACGCTCCATCACGCGACATTCACGTCACAGTTTCATAATCCATCTTCATTCCACCACCATATTGGAGTCAATTAGTAATTTTTCTTTCAAAGTTAAGAGTTTTTGTAGTGAGATTTAGTGTGAAACTTTTTGTAAGAGTGTTGTAGAAGGAGAAAAGTGAGTCTGTAAGAGTGTTGGAGAAGGAGAAAAGTAAGAGAGTTCTTCTTCTTGCATTTCTAAGGAAATGCTACAAAGGATTTGCTTTGAGAAAGAGTTCCAGATAAGTTTGTTTTTTTATTTAGTGTTGTATGAACTTTCTTTTATATATGAAATTTTTATTTTGTCATATTTTTCTCATAAAGTTCGTTCTCATAAAGTTCGAGTAGCTCCCTCTATCTTTCCCTCTACTTTGAGATATGGTGAAATGATAGATAAAATGAATCTGCCATATGAATGTGCCATTGTTAAAATATAAAATAAATTGTGATGGTTTTTCAACTCTGAACTTAATTTAATTTTCAATATGACCAATTGATTTGTTAAAATATGTTGTGAAACTTATGATCTGGAAAATGGAATAAGAGTTCTACAACAGAGTGAGGGTCACATTTGATTTTATGAAGGAGAAATTTGTTCAAGAAATTAAGTGCAAATAAATACGGAAATATTCTTTGTTGGGTGTAGAATTGGAGAATCTTTAGGGTGACTAACTAAAATCCTCAATTTGGTCTTAGTGTTTAAAAACTAAAGCGAGAGTTAGCCTTCAGGTGAAGGGAAGTGGGAGCTCTAGTGTTGGAGCTGGTATCCTCCTAGCCTTGCCACGTATTTAGGGACTAAATCTAAGATTAACTAGTGATTTTCTATGCACTGTATCAAAGTAGAAAATTAAAATTGCTCCTATTTGGCACAATACATATTACAAAACATTTATCTCATCTCATTTCACCAGAATTTCATTGTATTGGGAATGATGCTTTTTTACATAAGAAATCTTCATTACATGAACATAGTTAGTAGATTAGTAGTTATTATTCAAAATTTACATTTCCATTTTGCTAATAGTTAAGTAATTTAGTTTGATTAATATCTCAACATTTGAAATCAGTGAGAATGATTTTCGTTTAATTTTCTGTAAATTTCTTGTTAAAATTTATCATTGCTAACTTACACCTTCCCCATCGGATCGATATTTGGGGCTTAAATAGAAGGTCCATTATTGCTTGATAATGATATGTATACTTGCGTAGAATCCTATTATTAATTGCCTATAATTATATACATATTAAACAACTTACTTTTCATATAAGGATCAAGTTTTTGGCCATGTAGTGGTCTCAACTTCATAAATCCTTACATATCAAAATCGGGATCAAGTTTTTATTGCCGTTGTCGGGGAATGTAACCGTTAAATTTAATTAAATTAAATAGTTTTGATAAACTAGGAAATTTAGATAATTTATATATATACAAATATATAAAAACACAAAAAAAAATTTAAAAATAAAAAATAATAAAAAAAGAAATTTATTTAAGAGTTTATTTTTAAAGAATTTTACTTTGCTTACTATATTTGTTTATGTGAAATATTGGATCTGAAGGTTTAGTATCTTATGATTCAGAATTAGAATGTACTCTTAGAAAAATTTGAAAACAACAAAGAGAAATTAAGAATTTGAAAGAAATGACAAATAATATAGAAAATCCAATAAATGAGAATCAATAAAGACTTTTAAAAGATTATGCGAATCTGACAGCAGATGAACTTCATTTAACTATTCAAAATCCTGATGTTGCTGCTAATTCATTTGAGCTTAAACCTGCTATTATCCAAATGGTACAAAATAATTAGTTTGGAGGATCACCCACTGAAGATACTAACTTACATCTTGCTAGTTTTTTTGAAATTTATGCTACATTTAAACATGACGGAGTGTCTAATGATGTTGTTAGGCTTAGACATTTTCCTTTTTCATTAAGGGATAAAGGCAAGGCTTGGTTAAATTCATTAGCACCTGGATCTATTACAACTTGGGGAGAACTATCACAAAATTTCTTGGCTAAATATTTTTCACCCTAAAAAACTGCTAAGCTTAGAAATGATATTACATCTTTTTTTCAGTTTCAAGGGGAACCAATAAATGAAGCCTGAGAAAGATTTAAGGATCTTCTTAGAAAATGTCCGCACCATGTTTTGCAAATGTTATACCAGATTAGTTAATAATTCAAACCTTTTACAATGGATTAGTTAAGATCTATTATAGATGCTGCTGTGGGCAGATCATTAATGTCAAAACCTTTTAATGAAGCATATACTTTAATTGAAGAAATGACTACTAACAATTTTCAATGGCCCTCTGAAAAGGTAAATCCTAAGAGAGTAGCCAGTATTCATGATTCTGATGTAATGTCTATTTTTACATCTCAAATTGTCTAAAAAGATTGATCAAATAGGAGTGAACTATTTTCAAATACTCCCAGTATTAGAAGAAAATTCACTAGGATAGATTATTGATACTCAACCATGTTATGAAACCTTAAACGCTATAAATAATCAAAATAAAAATCATTATTCTAACTATTTTAACTCTGGATAAAAAAATTACCCTAATTTTAGTTAGAATAATTATAATAATTTGGTGAATTCATCTATAAATCTGAAAAATCAAGGAAATCAGATCCTGGTAGTTTTCTTATTCCTTGTGCTATTGGTGAGTTTTTTTTTTTGGAAAAGCCTTATGTGATCTTGGAGCTAGTATTAATCTTATGCCTCTATCAATTTTTAATTGTTTAGATTTAAGAGAGATTCCCCTACTACTGTAACTCTTCAGTTAGCTGATCGATCAATAACTTATCCTATAGGAGTTATAGAAGATGTATTAATGAAAGTGGATAAATTTATTTTTCCTGTAAGACTTTATTTTATTAGATATGGAGGAAGATAAAGAGATTCCTATTATTTTCGGGAGACAATTTCTTGCAACAGGAAGAGCTGTAATAGATGTAGAAAAAGGAGAATTAATAATGAGAGTTAATGATCAAGAAATAAAATTTAATATAGCAAAAGCTATGAAATATCCTGCAATAGAAAAAGATAATGAATGTTTCAGGATGGAAGTAGCTGATAATCTAAGTAATGAATAATTTAAGAAAGAATTCGAAGATAAATTTAAGCAAGGAGAGATTTTTGAGAATGAAGATGAAATTATAGAAGAAAATTCGGATTATATTCAGGGAAAATTTGAAATGTTAGACTTGTTGGAAAATTATAGTAAAAATCTTATCCCTTCAAGTATTAAACCACCTAAACTTGAATTAAAGATATTACCTGCCCATTTATAGTATGTATTTTTAGGACAGTCATCTACATTGTCGGTTATTATATCTTCCAAGTTAACTGAGATCCAGGAACAAAAGTTAATAGAAATGTTGAAAAAAGTATAAAAAGGCTTTTGGATGGACTTTAGCAGATATTAAAGAAATTAG
>NW_018229664.1:49959-56107 GCF_001263595.1 Phalaenopsis equestris | reverse complement strand
AGAAAGGAGGAGTGACTGTTGAAGAAAATGAGAAAAATGAATTAATACCAATAAGACAAGTAACTGGTTGGTGAATTTTCATTAACTGTAGAAAATTAAATATGGCCACTAAAAAAGATCACTTTCTCATACCCTTCCTAGACCAAATGTTGGATAGATTGGCTGAGAATAAGTATTATTGCTTTTTAGATGGATATACCGGTTATCACCAAATTCCAATTGCCCTAGAGGATCAAGAGAAATCAACATTTACAAGTACATAGGGAACATTTTCTTTTCGTAGATTGCCTTTTGAACAATGCAATGCACCTGCAACATTTCAAAGATGTATGATGCCAATTTTTAGTAATTTTATAGAACATGGAATGGAAGTGTTTATGGATAATTTTTTTGTATTTAGGATTTTGTTTGAATTATGCCTTAATAATTTAGAAAAAGTTCTGGAAGTATGTGAAAAAATCAATTTAGTATTAAATTGGAAAAAATGTCAATTTATGGTTGCAGGAGGTATTGTACTCGGGCATAAAATTTCTGAAAAAGGAATGGAGGTAGATCCTGCAAAAATCCAAGTTATAGAAAAATTACCACCACCTACTAGTGTTAAAGGGGTGAGAAGTTTTCTAGGACATGTTGGTTTTTACAGGCGTTACATAAAATTTTTTTCAAAAATAATTAAGCATCTATGCCAACTTTTAAAAAAAGGTACAAAATTTGATTTTAATGAAGAATGCATAAAAGAAATTGAATTATTAAAGAAAAAATTAGTCACTGCACCTATAATAGTATCATCCGACTGGGAGAAACTATTTGAAATAATGTGCGATACTAGTGATTATGCTATTGGGACTGTATCAGGATAAAGACACGACAAAGTTTTTAAAGTTATATATTATGCTAGTAAGACTCTAAATGAAGCTCAAATTAATTATGCTACTACTGAAAGAGAGTTATTAGCTATTGTTTATGCCTTTGTTAAATTTAGACCTTATTTAATTATAATTAAATGTATAGTGCATACAGATCATTCTGCTATTAAATATTTAATACAAAAGAAGGATGCTAAACCAAGATTAATTAGATGGATACTTCTATTGCAAGAATTTGATTTTACCGTGATTGATAGAAATGGAAATGATAATCAAATAACTAATCATTTGTCTAGAATAGAAAAAGAAATATTAACTAATTTTGCAAATGAAATTTTAGAGAATTTCCCTGATGAACAATTATATAGTATTGATGAAATTGATGTTTCGTAGTATGCTGATATGGTAAATTATATTGTAAGTGTGATTCTACCACCTGATATAAAAATTCAATAATTAAAGAAGTTTATATATGATTCAAAAGACTATTTTTGGGATGACCCACACTTATATAAACAATGTAAAGATCTAATTATGAGAAGATGTGCGCCTTATGAAGAAACTCAACAGATAATTGAAAGATGCCATGATTCTGAATTTGGAGGACATTTTGGAACAAATAAATCTGTATATAAAAGTTTACAAGCTAGATTTTATTGTCCTACTATTTTTAAAGATGTTAATGAATATATTAAAGCATGTGATAGATGTCAACTTGTAGGAAATATACTAGAAGAAATGAAATGCCTCTAAATTACACATTGGAAGTTGACATTTTTGATGTGTGGGGATTAGATTTTATGGGACCATTTATGCCTTTATTTGGAAACTTATATTATATGTCCAAATGGATTTAAGCTATTGATATACCTAGATGTGATGCTTGGAGTGTTTTTAAAGTTTTAATTACAAATATTTTTACAAGCTATGGAATACCGAAAGTAATTATTAGTAATGGAGGATCTCATTTCAGGAATAAGAGAATAAAAAAATTAATTAAAAAAATGATATTATGCATAGATTCTCTACTGCTTGTCATCCTCACACTAGTGGTCTAGCAGAAATATCAAATTGTGAAATTAAACGCATTTTAGAAAAAAACTGTAAATCCTTATAAATTGGATTGGTCCGCTAGACTTGATATAACATTATGGGCATACAGAACTGTTTATAAGACTCCTATAGGAATGTCCCTATATAAACAGATATTTGGAAAAACATACCACTTACCTGTAGAATTAGAGCATAAAGCATTTTGGGCTATTAAGGAATTTAATTTTAATCTAAAAGATGCTGGTGAGAAAAAATTATTGTAACTCATTCAACTTGAAGAGATTAGAAACGAAGCATATGATAATGAAAAAATTCATAAAGAGAAAATGAAAATATGGCATGATCGGAAGATTATTCAGAAGAAATTTGAACATGGACAAGAAGTTATATTATATAATACAAGATTGAGATTGTTTTGAGGAAAATTGAAATCTAGATAGTTAGGACCATTTAAAGTGATTAAAGTTTATCATTATGGAACTATTGTGATTAAAGATCCTAACACTGGAAAGATATTTAAAGTTAATGAGCATCGTTTGAAACACTATTATTAAGGACACATACCTCAATTTAAAGAAGTTTTAATGTTAATTCAACAAAACTAAACAAATTGTATGTCGGGCTGACGACGTTAAACGAAGCGCTTTGTGGGAGGCAACCCATACTTATATGTCTATGTATTACTATTTAGTTTGTTTAGTGTCTTATATATTAGTAGATAATAATTCAACACAATTGCATTTATTATAAATTAAGTTCAATATTGATATTGGAAGAAATGTTGGAATCTAATTGAACGATAAATGAAAATCATAAAAATTTGGCCATTGGTGCCGACGGCGCCCAAGAAAACGGATCTCATCACCGGCAGCGCCCATCGGGAGCACTGGTGGCGCCGAGAGCGGTTGAACAGTTCCTGCGACTTTTGGTGGGATTTTTCTCCATAATAACCTCTGAGAGGTGTTTTTAAAGTCCTAATAACTTCCTAAGATGCCTAGAAGCTTTCGATTTTTGGATTTCATGGCTTTCAATTTCAGAAATACTTTAAGGTATGGAGTTTTCAATAGAAGAAAGTTTATTAGTTTCGACGCGCAGAGATTATACGATAAATTTATTACAAAGAAGAGAATGATCAAGGTAAGAGGATTTGTTAATCATGGGTTGATCAATCCAAGTGCTCAAGTTGACAAGATTATTCTGCAAAGATGATGAGAAGTTCTGTGTTAAACTACCGCTGCGGTTGTTGTACTTGTAGTGATGGAGTTCAATGTAAATCTACATGGAATTACCTAAGGAGTTGTCTTTGTACGAGGGAGATGGAATTACCTAAGGAGTTGTCTTTGTACGAGGTAGGGCTATACCATTTACTTCTGTGAGGATTAATGAATTGTATATGATTGAAAATGTTCCTATCTGTCATTATGCAAATTTCATTCCTATGCAAAATTTGATGCAAGATATTTATAATTTTCTGACGGATGAAAGTGATATGTGAGAAGAAAGTGATATGTATGAAGGATATATTAGTTTTCCTGCTTCATCACTTAATCCAATTTCGAAGCAGTGACATTTCCTTATTTGTGCAAAATTACTCTCTACTATGAAGATCAGTAGAGTCACCATAGAGAGTGCTATTTTAAACTACTGTATTCAAATGGAGAAGCTTATTGATATAGGTTCAATTATATTTAAATCTGTGATAAGAATCATTATGAATGGGCCAATTTATGGACTTGGGTATCCTTCTACAATTTTTTTGATTTGCAGTTAATCCCAAGTGCTATATGAAAATTAAGATAAAGTTTTACTACCGTGGAAGCCCATGATTCCTATTGATGATCAGTATATTGGTAATGGAAATGAAGCACTAAATACTATTATAAATCATTCTTCACATGCTTCAACTCCATTAATGCCACTAACAGTTGGAAGTTTGCTTGCTTTAGAGAAGAAATTGAAGAAAATTGAAAGAGAAATTCAGAGTATTATGAATGCAGTGGGGGATCTCAAGTACCTTTTTGATCACTTAGATTGGAGAATGAAAGAGAATTTTGATCACACTGGAATTTTTGAAGCAGAATTAGTTCGAATGTTTAAAGAAAAGGGGTGGGTTGAAGAAAATTTGATAGATAAATTCTTGTACCGATCCTATGGAAGATATTAGAGGAGGTGAAAGCACTGAAGATGAGGCTGAATGATTGAAGATTTGAATGATTGTAAAGATTAGTCTGAATGATTGAAGATTGTGAATTCTCTACTTACTTAAAAGTGTTTATGTGTTTAGTGTAATTTTGCGGATTTGGTTAGGTTTGATTTGGTTTTTTTTTTCTTTATAATTCTGAACTTTGATTATGTGTATAGTTTTGTGTCAGCATTTAGTGTTGTGGCTTGATTTTGATGTTGATTTATAATTAGTTTGCTTAATAGGTGTGAATTTGTGATTGTGAAATGTGTTTGTAAAAAGTGTATTTTCATATATAAAAGATTGTTTGTTATTGTTTGTGAAAATGATTATTTGTGAAATGTATATTTATAAATTTAGATAAAAAATTGTGTTTAAAAATACTAAAAACTTTGGAGAAAATTGAAAGGAAATTGAAAATTTGAAAATCAAAATAGTGAAATTCGGTCCTTCAGTGCTAACGACGCCTTCGACCTGAGAGGGATGAATTAACCCTTTAATTCATGATTTTCACCCCAAACCTCCATTTTTACCCCTTAAGTCACCTTCAACCTTCAATTTTGCACCTAGGGCTTGATTTGGGTGGATTTGAGGCTATTTAGAGGCAAAGGAACTACAAATTTCATCTTCTCTATGTAAGAGCTACACTTTAAATTATAAATTTTTTATTTTCACCAAAGATTTTTCTCACATTGACTAGATCCAAAATTTTGAAATTTTTTTGAGAGATTTTAAGAAAATGCTTTGGTGAAGAACTCTTACCAAGTGGATTTAAGTTTAAAGTGATTTACATTTTGGTTTTCAAAATTTTGTGATTTATTTGGATTTTTTTAAAAATTTTTCTAGATTTCCTATGGCACCAAGATTGAGTAAAAGGAAAGTAGAATATGATGAGCAAAGGTTTATTAACTTTATAGCCAGTGCTCGATTTCATGCTCGATTTCGCTCGATTTCATAGTCTTCAAGAAAATAAAAAAAGTGATTCAGGACCGAGGTTTTAAAAATCCGAGAGGAGAAGTTGAACGATTGATTATTGCTCGCCAGTGGGAAAACTTATGCTATTTTACTGTCGATGCAATAGTTGGGATTGTGATGGAAGTTTATGCCAACCTTCCTGAGGCTTCTGATGATTTTGTTTTTGTAAGAGGAATCTTCTGATGATTTTTTTTTGCTCGAGGAAAAATTCAATGAGTTTTATCAACTAGAAGATGTTTATAGATGCCAGTATCATTCATTTTCTGCTACAGATCAAGCTTTAGATGAAGTTATTTATTTTTAGACTAGTGAAAAATGGTCTTGGAAAATAAAGAATGGACTTAAAGTTAACTTTCACCTTTCTATGTTAAATATAGCGTCTAAGGCGTGACATTATATTATTTCTGGGAGGATGACTCCAACAAACCATCATAGTGAAGTGACCAAGAATAGAGCTATCCTGAGCTTCTGTATTCAGCAAGTGATGGATATAAATGTAGGCTTTATCATTTATATGAACATTCAATTTATTACTCTGGGAGGACCAGATGATGATTCAACATGGAGATATTTTGAGGATGGATCATAAGATGCAGAATATGGAGGCCAGAAATACTCACACTGATGATCTGATTCGTCAGAAATTTGAGTATGATGCTGCTTATGATGATGCTTTAGTGAGATACCTGAGGGGGTAACCATACAGTTCAGTTCCCTGTTCACCCTACTTATACTCTATATCAACAACAGAAGTTAGATGTCAATGATAAGGAAGATGATGTCCGGTGATCTTTTTATTTGTTTGTTTGTACTTTTGTTTGTTTGTATGTGTTTGTGCTGTGTGATTGTATTGTTTGTGTTATGTTGTTGCTGAGACTCTGTTGTTATGTAATGTGAAACTGTATTGTGAAAAACTGCTTTCATTTTTATAATTTAACTTAGTTATGTTATTATTTTCAGCACTTTGTTATGTATTGTGATTAGCTCTTTCTCAGCAAATTTTATATGTATTATGTGCAATTTAATATTTTTAGCCTTGTAGTTTTCATATTAGCACCTGTAGTATTTCAAA
>NW_018229664.1:41769-49811 GCF_001263595.1 Phalaenopsis equestris | reverse complement strand
AGAAGAAAAATCATTTTTAGAAAAAGAGAAAGAACTTAATTTTATTTGTCCTCACTTAACTAAATTTTCAAAATTTTAAAGCTAACATGACCTTTGGTATTAAGGGTTAACTCTAGATAACTATATTTATGTTGCTAAATATATAGAAAATTTAAGGAAAAATTTTCTATAATAAAGGTTAATTCTAGGGGCTAAGATATTTTATAAAAGAGAATAATACTATGTTTTTCTATTTTTAGTGAGGAAAATTTGTATTTTTGAAATATTAAAAAAATTCTAAAAGATTCATGTAAAAAAAAAAGAAAATAAACTTTTTGAAATCTTTAAGTTAATATAAATTTATTAAGTGAAAAAATTGAGACTATTCAAATATAGTAATCCTCACATAAATAAGAAAATAAATCCAGATATAGTAATCCTCACAAAAAGAAAAAAAATGAAAAGAAAAAAAGAAAAGAAAAAGAAAAGTTGTAGGGAGAAGCTTAAAGAGATGCCTAATTAAAAATTGGCTTCACTTGAATCAACTTAAGGAAAAAGACTTGGATACACTTTCTATACTTTTGATTTGAATATTAACTTAATTATTAATAAATTTTTATGAAGGCTTTTTCATATGAATTTCGTAAGTGATTTTTATATAACAAATTGAAATTTGTCTTGAAAAAAATAGAGGATAAAAAACCTTAGACTTAATTACTGAATATCTGTACACCTTTAGTATTAACTGGAATTGTTTTGAATTTTTCTTAAGTTAAACTATTAAGTTTAGAGAACTAAAATATGGAAGTCTAAAAGTCAAATTCTTTACCATAAGTTATATTTTTATATAGTAGAGAAGTTACCTGAGGACAGTGTTGACCTCACTTTTGGTTGAGGTTTAGTTTTTCCTCTTTAGTAGCCTAAGGTCTATCCATAGGACTTTCCTATTGACTATTCTTAGAAA
Source organism: Phalaenopsis equestris (assembly GCF_001263595.1). NCBI lineage: Eukaryota > Viridiplantae > Streptophyta > Magnoliopsida > Asparagales > Orchidaceae > Phalaenopsis > Phalaenopsis equestris. Next base: position 48,868 of record NW_018229664.1, on the reverse strand, counting down.
AATAGACATGGAACCCTCACCATTAGAAATTCTACACTCTTCTCTACTCAACTTGGAATTCCACATATTGGTCCTAACCTCTAGCACTTAGTAGGTGGGATCACTATGGGGGAAACTCAAGATGAGTCACCCTTAGAACTGCTAGTCCTTAGGGTTGACCCTGGGTGTTGGTCTAGGGCTAAGGCACTCACTTGCAATCACTCGCACTCACAATCACTCACTACCCTAAACCTAAAACTTCTAGGCTCTGGTCTCTTAATACTTTTGGGAGACTCCTGTAGGTGGTCCCCTAAACCCACTAGCCCTAGGCTAGGGTTTAGCTAAGACCACTACATAGAAGACCCAAAATAGGGTTTTCATTGGTCCATGGCTTATTGATGGTGGTTTGCACTCCAACTTTACGCACTCCAACTCTACCAAAATACCCAACTTAGTCTTTTGCCCCTAAACTCCCCCAAATTACCTAGATAGCTTTGGGACCCAAAGTTTTGCCAAAATTCCTAAGTTTACCCAAAATACCCAAGTTGGTTAAAAAAATCATTTCAAACACCTTGAAAACACCAAAATTACCCAAAATCACCAAAATTGGCCAAATTACCAAAATGCCCCCTCCTTAACCCAAAATACCCCAAAATTCCAAAAATTCCAAAAAATCCCAAAAATTCTCAAAACCTCTCAAATATTCTCAATTTCATTTTTCTCAACTATCACCTGACTCAATTTGGCCAATTTAACCATCTTTGATGAAAACCCACAAATTGCCTTTAAAGACCAAAATTTCCCCAAATTCAACTAAAATGTTCCCTCACTTTCAATCCTGCCTAGCCAATTGGTCTCAATTTACCCCAATTTTAATTTTAAACTCAAATTAACCCTTGATATTACCAAAACAAACCAAACCTAAGCTCAATTGACCCATGCTTTGAGCCCAATTTTGATTTAGATCAAAACCCAATTTTGGCCCCATGACTTGGTTCCACCAAATTGAGCCCATAGTCCACTCAATTGGCCATAATTTGTGTTGAAAAACCTTCATAACATCCCCATACATCAAACTTGAACTTCAATTGGCCTTGTTGAGACCTCAAATTCATTTGATTTCAACCTAAGTCCAAAATCCCCAATTTGGCCTCAAATTAGTCATGTCCCTATACTTCACCAAATTGAGGGCCTTAACCCCAAAATTTCCTCTCCATCCCTTCATGAAAAATCTGCAAAACACTTTCCTTGATCATTTGGACCATTTAATTTGGACTTAGCCCAAGGCTAGCCCAACCGAGACCCATGTCTAACCCAACATACCCAAAATTGACCAAATTCCAAAAATCCCTTAAATTGACCTATCAATTGAACTCAAAATCACTTCAACCTTTCACGAAAAATCTTCATAACAATTATATACACAATGTTGATCAATAAATTAGGTCAATTGATATGGAGCATTGGACCTATGCATTAAAGATGGCCTAACCACCCCAAAGTCATCAAATTAACTCCACCTCAGCCATGATATGGACCCTAGTGACTAGCCTAAACCTCTTAAAACCACCTAATATAAGCCATGAACTAAAGGTCCCCTAAATAAAGGGATTTAATGCCATATTTGATTAAGCCTTAGATATTTTTGCCAAAATAAAGCCTAAAATCATTAAATTCCTGACATATTCCCCTAGGTTCCCTGAGCTCCTAGCCACCTCCCCCTGGCCGGTCGGCCAGCCTAATGGTCTGAAAATGGCCAAACCGAGAACCACCCCCACGGGATTAAACCCAATTCAAACCTAGAGGCCACATCATCCAAATTGAAGCTTAGAGCCTCTTTGCCCTCCACCTAGGCAACATATTCCACCCTCAATTGGCCATGAAAGCGAGCCTAAGGCCATTTTTATAAAATGCTCCCCTCCACGGCCATGGAGGGAGAGCTGAAAATTACTCTAAGAGACTTCCCCAAATTGATCCCAAAGCCTCTTTGAGACCTCCTCAATGCAACCCAACCACCACATTGCCCTGAATCCCCTTGCCGGAGCGCAATTTTTGAGCTCAAAACCTTGCCGGAGACAGAACAAAACTCTCCACACCTTTAAACTCCACCAAACTTAAATTAAACTCACCCACACCTTCACAACAGTGAAAGGAGCTAAAGCCCCATCAAATTCCCCTCTCACAGAGCTGCTACCACAGCTCTAGACCAACACCCAAATTTGACCGTGATTGAAATCATATCTAGGCCTCACACCAAGACTGAGAATCAATTCCTAACAGTGAAAGGAGCTAAAGCCCCATCAAATTCCCCTCTCACAGAGCCGCTACCACAGCTCTAGACCAACACCCAAATTTGACCGTGATTGAAATCATATCTAGGCCTCACACCAAGACTGAGAATCAATTCCTAGCCTCTTTGGATCACAACAAATGTGTCGAGACTCTTTGATCGAAGCTTCACTTCTTAGAGTAAAGGTATAAAACTTCGTTCCCTCCCGAGTCTATTTGAATTATCCATTTGATTAGGCTTAATTTAATTGCATGATTACCATATGGATGTGTTCATCTCACTTAGATGGGTCCATAAGATCAAACCTGAAGTGATTTGGTTCAGTCTAGGTTGAGATCTTAAGGTTTTAGTGTGGACAATCACGGGATCACTCTATCGGGGACGATGACGGGGAACCGTTTGATCAAGCGTGTATCAAATGGATGGAGGAGATCAATCCGGACAGCACTTTGGAACATAAAACGTGGGCCGAGTCAGCGTTGAGGTGGATGGTGGTGTCAAATGCGAGCACGCCGCGTGGAGTTCGGAGCTGCTTAGGATCTACATGGCGCCGCGCTGTTTAAATAGATAAATAGGATAAATAGGGATGTAAATAGGGATGTTTCCTATTTATTTAAATACCCCTAACTTAAAAAAATTCATATCTTGGTGTAGAAAAAACACAAAAATAAAATAAAAATATCTCTTGCTCAGTGAACAGAGGAGAATAATGTGGAAATAATTTTAAGTCCATGCTATGCATATATTTTTTTAATTAATTAAATACTGAATTGAATCTTTTGGTTTTCCATGCATATAGGAATTTCATTATAACTTAGAATTTTAGCATGTTGTTTCCTCTGTCTTAGGAAACATCTCCTAATTTTTCTAAAGTCAAAGGAGGTCCCTAGATAGAGAATCACATTTTTCAAGTTTATATGCATTATTTTTTTAAAATAATCATAAAAATTAGCATGTTACTTAGAAAAATCCAAGAAAATTTTGGGAGGTTTACTATGACCAGAGAACCCTTGGAAAAATTTCTCATTAGTCAAGTCATTTAAAATGCACTTAATCTTCACAAACCCTAAATCACTAAGATAATTAATTTTGGAAAATATGAAAAACAAAATGACTTGATTTTTGATCTTCACTGTTTTTCAGGATCAAGAGAAATCACCAAAAAAATGTTAAAGCATTTTAAGTTCATTTGATAACTTAAATTAATTTTTCAAGTTAATTAACATTATTGGCATTAAAATGATTTTTAAAAATCAAAATATAACTTGAAAAATTATAAAACTTGGTTTTTTGAGTTCTCTGTGATCAGGGGTATTTTTTTTAAAAATGATATTTAAAACATAAACTTGATTTTTAGCTTATTTTAAATATTTAACAAATTAAAAATCCCTAAAAATCACAAAAATAATAAAACTCATGGAAATGTTATAAATTGCTTCCTAAGCACTTAAGAATAATTAGAATATTTTTCCTAATTTTCTAAATAAAGAAACTGAATTTCAAAGCTTAAAAATATTTTTTAAAAAAGGCTAAAATGAGTTTTCACTAAAAATAATTCTAATAAATCAAATAAAATTTAGAAAAATATAAAATCTTCTCCTCTGAGTTTTCTGACCTTAGAAGAACTTTTCAAAAAATATAAAACTTAATTTTCTCTATTTAAAATATTTTATAATTAATAAAGACCCCAGAAATTAAAAATAATTCTTAAAATTCAAATAAAATTAAAAAAATCATGAAATTGGGTCATATCATGAAATTTGGTCCCAAGGCTTCTCTGGTCTAAGTTTACCTCCAATAAAAATTTTAAGGGATTAAAGTTTGCCTTGGTCACGTTAGGAATTTTCTTTGAAAAATACTATTTTTGCATAAAAATAATTATATAATATACACTAAATTTTAAAAAGTCACATTTTCTCCTCTGATGTCTTAATTGACCCATGAATGAGGTAGGATAAAAATTTTAAAGTCATTTGAATTGAATTTGACAAATTATGAAGTGTTAGAGCCTTAGGCGCAAATGTGTAATTTTGGAAATTTAGCCTTAATTAACATTTAGGCTTAATTGAAAGGGGGAAATGGGTAACCTCTGATCTTAATTTGGATGTTTGAGACATAAGGGGTTAATTGGTAGAAACCAACCTCACTTTCCCAATTGAAAAGATAAGTTATAAATTTCTAAATAATTAAAATTTGGAAGTTTATTAAAATTAAATGATCCTAGATTTAGGGGTATGATTTTGGGTGTTACTAACTCATCAATTTAATACCCCTATTTTGATTTTCAAATAAAATCCAGATCATGAATCATGACCACCTAAAGCTTAACCTTTTCAAAACTAATTAAGACACTCACATAGGTCTTAAGGGCTTAGTAGTGACTTAGGCTAAATTAATTTTCATATAAATAAGGATTAGAAAAGTAAACATCATTTGAAATTAAAAAGCCTTTCAAACACTATAAGCCCAATTAGGACCAAAATTTGGTTAAGTGTTCCAATAACACTAACTTGCCTCTTTAAGGGTCTCCACCCACATAATTTTCAAAATGAAATTACATATGATAATTACCTTACTCTTAGGGATAATTGAGACATCAATATTCATTGAGCATTAAGGTTTTTTATAGGATAAGTTATTAAGCAACATAATAAGTTTAAAAGAACTCGGGATTTTCCATCAGGCAGCGAGAGAGTAGCACAGACCTGCTTCTTTCTCTAAATCTGTTGGATACCTCAAAGATCTACTAAACTTAATTTGTTTCGCTTGAAAAAATTATCCTTAATTAAACTCTTAAGGACCCACCAAGATATGACCTAGGGTCACCAAAATTTTACTTCCCTGTCTCATATAAAATGCCTTAACATGCCGTTTGAGTTTTAGGTGGTAGAACGAGAAGACTCGCTAGGTATGCTTTTATTGTTTTCAGCGTTGTCTTTTTTGTACTTTAATGGTCTTAAGGGCTTAGTAGTGACTTAGGCTAAATTAATTTTCATATAAATAAGGATTAGAAAAGTAAACATCATTTGAAATTAAAAAGCCTTTCAAACACTATAAGCCCAATTAGGACCAAAATTTGGTTAAGTGTTCCAATAACACTAACTTGCCTCTTTAAGGGTCTCCACCCACATAATTTTCAAAATGAAATTACATATGATAATTACCTTACTCTTAGGGATAATTGAGACATCAATATTCATTGAGCATTAAGGTTTTTTATAGGATAAGTTATTAAGCAACATAATAAGTTTAAAAGAACTCGGGATTTTCCATCAGGCAGCGAGAGAGTAGCACAGACCTGCTTCTTTCTCTAAATCTGTTGGATACCTCAAAGATCTACTAAACTTAATTTGTTTCGCTTGAAAAAATTATCCTTAATTAAACTCTTAAGGACCCACCAAGATATGACCTAGGGTCACCAAAATTTTACTTCCCTGTCTCATATAAAATGCCTTAACATGCCGTTTGAGTTTTAGGTGGTAGAACGAGAAGACTCGCTAGGTATGCTTTTATTGTTTTCAGCGTTGTCTTTTTTGTACTTTAATGCTATGCTTTTATACCTGCAAACTTGCATGTCACCTTGCATGAAAACTAAAACTATCAGGATAGTCACAAAACCAAAACCAAAACATAAACTAAAACTGAAATCAACCAAGATAAAATTCACCGCCACAACATTCAAAATATAAAACAACTCAAAATTTAATCGAAAACGTCACACAAAACTACAAATTGTAACTCAATTAAGATGTCACTATCGGATGATTGGGAATTCCTTAGAGGAGGTAACCTGCGGTTGCTAACGAGGCTTCCCATGGTCTAAATCAAATTATGGAACTCATTAAGTTGAGTTTACTAAGTTCATTTGGACTAAGTGGATCTAATAGAAAATATTGGTGCCGGAACGAGGGAACCATAGGATCCTAACCAGTGTCATCAACTTTAATATGCCCTCATAAAATTTAAAGAACTTCAACCATAGGGCCGCCTGATTTGACATTATAACTTAACACACTAGAAAAATCAAAGTCGTCGCGGTGAGGAGCTTAGAGCTAGCATGGTGGGCAACACGATCATCTTCAAAAGCAAAATCTATCTTCCCAGCTAAACCAATCTTCCTTTCTTAGACTTAAACAATAAAGCCATAAAACTTTGAGGTTGCTTGCTTATGTAACATAAATCCTCACCTTATCTTTAGGCTTTTGTACAACCCTACTATATAGTATAAGCCCTAACTCGTCTTAGGATTCCGAGGTTGTCGTCCGTCACGAACTAAATCCTCACATCTTCCAGGCTATTTGTATGATTGTTTCACACGAATGTAAGCCCTAACTAATAAAATTGGCGAGATGAAACACCTATATATTTCTCCTCAGAAACAGAAGCTAAACATTAGGATAGCTTGGGAAGTCACTTAGGTTCTCCTCTGAATCCATGACATCCCTTAGTTCTTCCTCCTTTGGACTCCACAACAAAATATTTCTAATTTGAACCAATCCCCTTTCACACCTCTACGTCCAATCTCATTGAAAACTCCTACTCTTTGAAACTCCTTGAAGATAATATTTCCTGATTTTTATTAAGAGTCTTCTTAGGTGACTTTGTTCATTTGAGATGTAATTAACTATAGCCCGTATAAGAAGCATGTCCAAACCCAACTTAATATAAACCCTATTTAATTCTTTATATTAAAAAGGGGAACTTGTTGACAAATATAAAGGTTTTGCAGACCAAATGATGTGATATATTCCTTAATTTATTTGATCAAGCCTTATCCTCAAGCCTTGCGTTTATCCTTAGGGATAGATACAGGATTTGAGGTACAACACT
>NW_018229664.1:37723-41755 GCF_001263595.1 Phalaenopsis equestris | reverse complement strand
CACTCTTTCATTAAAATTATGAAAAATAAGTGGTCAGTTTGATTTCATGTTTTTCTAAACTAAATATATATGTCAATAAAAATGTCCTTCTGAAGCGGGCGATGAGATTTTTATTCCAGTGACCTTCCAGTCACCGACAACTTCTTACGGGCAACTCCTCCAACACAAAATAGCATCGACAGACAGGGAACATGTAATTTTGGGGGATTTTGATACACTGAAAATATATGCATTTTTAGACCCATATTTTATACTTATTTTTGGTGATATTATACTTTAATGGAAGTTATTTTAAAATTTTCTTGCAGGTCATTGATTTTTAGGGCTTAAAGTAAAAGGAAGCAAAAAAGGAAGCAAAAAAGGATGAAATGTGGAGTCAAAATGAAGTTTTTGAGGAAATACTCAGAGTCGACAACGCTAAGGTCAGCGTCGATGGCACATAACAACCGAAAGCAGGAGAATTTTACTCAACATCGACGACACTATTTTGGTTTGGAGGAGTTTACCGTAAAAAGCTGTCGACCACCGGAATTGAAATTCCGTCGCTCGCTTTAGAAGGACGTTTTAATTATTTAAGTTTAGAAAAATATGAAATTAAACTGACCTCATATTCTTCATAGTTGAAATGAAAGAGCAATATACCTCAAATCTTGTATCTATCCCGAAGGATAAACACAAGACTGGAGGATGAGGCTCGATCAAATAAACTAAGGAATGTATGACGTTCGTTTGGCCTGCAAAACCACTTAATTTGCCGACAATTTATCCTATTTAATATGAAGAATAAATAGGGTTTATATTAAGTTGGGTTTAAGGAAAACTTCCTATAACAAGCTCCTTATAAAGGAAAATCCCTATAGTTAATTACATACTAAATGATCGAAGTCATCTAAGAAAACTCTCAATAAAAATCAAGAAATATTATCTTCAAGGAATTCAAAGGAAAGGAGTTTTCAATGAAATCGAGCAAAGAGGTGTGAAAGGGGAATGGTTCAAATTTAGAACATTTTTATTGTAGAAACCAAAGGAGGAAGAACTAGGGGATGTCATGGATCCAGAGGAGAACCTTGGTGAATTCCCAGTCTATCCTATTGTTTGGCTTCAATTTAGATGAAAATTTATATGAGTGTTTCATCCTACGAATTTTATTAATTTAGGGCTTACATTTGTGTGAAGCAATCACACAAATAGCCTGGAAGATGTGAGGATTTAGGTCAAGACGAACGACAACCTCAGAATCCTAAAACAAGTTAGGGCTTAAATTGTACAGTAGAGCTATACGAATGCCTAAAGATAAGGTGAGGATTATGTTGCATAAGTAGACAACCTCAAAATTTTATAGTTTTGGTTGTTTAATTCTAAAGAAGGAAGTTGGTTTAGCTGGTATTGGGGAAAACATGTTTTGATATTGAAGATGGCTGTGCTGCCCACCATGCTAGCTCCAAGCTCCTTACCATGATGAGTTTGAGTTTTCTAGTGTGTCAAGTTATGATGTCAAATCAGGTGGCCCTAAGTTGTAGTTCTTCAAATTTCCAGGGGGGTGTTAAATTGATTAGAGTGACACCGATTAGGATCCTATGGTTCCCTTGTTCTGGTACCACTATTTTCTGTTGGATTCACTTAATCCAAATGAATTTACTAAACTCAACTTAATGAGTTCCATAATTTCATTTAGATCGTGGGAAGCCTCTTTAGCAACCGTAGGTTACCTCCTCCGAGGAATTCCCGATCATCTGATAGAGATGTCTCAATTTAGTTAAAATTGTGATTTTGTGATGTTTGTGATTAAATATTTAGTTGTTTTATATTTTGAATGTTGTGGCAGTGAATTTTATCTTGGTTGATTTTAGTTTTGTTGATTTTAACTTTAGTTTTGGTTTTGGTTTTGTGGCTATCCTGATAGTTTTAGTTTTCATGCAGGGTGACATCGTTGTTTAGCATGCAAGTTTTGCAAGTATAAAAAGTACAAGAAAGACAACATGTAAACTATAAAAAGCGTACTTGACGAGTCTTCTCATTCCACCCTCTGAAACTTAAAATGCATGTGAGGGAAATTCATGTAGAGGTAGAAAAGTAAGGTTTTGGTAGTTTTCCCAACCCTATGTAATATCTTGGTGGGTCCCTAGGAGTTTAATTAAGGATGATTTTATTAAGTAAAACATATTAAGTTTAGTAGACCTCTGAGGTATCCAACAGGTTAGGAGGAAGAAGCAGGTCCATGCTTCCCTCTTATCACCCGGTGAAAAGCCTCGAGCTCATTTAATCTTATTATGTTGCTTAATATTTATTCCTATGAATACCTTAATGCTCAATGAACATTGGTGTCCTAATTATCTCTAAGAGTAGGGTAATTATCATTTGTAATTTAATTTTGAAAATTATGTGAATGAAGACCCTTAAAGGGGGCAAGCTAGTGTTGTTGGAACACTTAGCCAAATTTTGGCCCTAATTCTACTCGTAGTATTTTTATAGGTCTTAAAGTTTAGCTATGTTTTCTTTTCTAATCATCGTCTAATCAGTCTTGATTTAACTTAGATCACTGCTAATCCCTTAAGTCCTAGGTGAGTGTCTTAATTAATTTGGAAAAGGTTAAGTTTTAGGTGATCATAATTCATTATTTGAATTTTATTTAAAAATCAAATAGGGGTATTAAATTGATTAATTATTGACTTCAAAAGTCATACCCCTAAGTCCTAGGTTCAAGGTGAGATTGGTTTCTACCAATTAACCCCTTGTGTTTCAAGTATCAAATAAATTGATTAAGATCAGAGGTTACCCATTTCCCCCCTTGACTTAAGCCTAAATGTTAATTAAGGCTAAATTTCCAAAATTACACATTTGCCACTAAGGTTCTAACACTTCATAATTTGTCAAATTCAAATCAAATGACTTTGAAATTCTTATCCTACCTCATTCATGGGTCAATTAAGACATTAGAGGAGAAAATATGATTTTTCAAAATTTAACATTATTTATATAATTATTTTCATGCAAAAATAAGATTTTTCAAAGAAAATTTGATAACATGACCAGGTGAAGCCTAATCACTTGAAATTTTTGCTGGAGGTAGACCTAGTCTAGATAGCCATTTACAAAAAATTTCATGATTTGTTGAATTTTATTTGACTTACTAGAATTATTTTAAATTTTGGGGTATTTATTAAATATAAAATATTTTAAATGGGGACAAATACGTTTTGTATTTTTGAAAAATCTCTCTACAATTAGAGAACCTGAAGAAACAAATTTTATATTTTTTTTGGGTTTTCTTTGATTTATTGGAATTATTTTAGTGGAAATCTATTTTTTAACCTTTAAAAATTATTTTAAGCTTCAAAATACAATATCTTTATTTTGAAAATCATGAAAAATATTTCAATTATTTCTAAGTGCTTAGAGAACAATTTAGAAAAATTTTCATGAATTTTATTATTCCTGTTATTTTTATGAATTTTTAATTATTTAAATATTTAAAATAGACTTAAAAATGAAGTTTTTATTTTAAATAACATTTTATTTTTATAAAATTCCCCTGATCAAAGAGAACTCCAAAAACAAGTTTTCATAATTTTTTTGAGTTTATTTTGATCATTAAAAATCATTTTAGTTCCAAAAATGATATTTAATTTGAAAAATCAATTTAGGCTATCAAATGGTTATCAAATGAGTTCAAAATGTTTAGAAATTTTTACGAGGAGTTCTCTGAGTCTTAGACAATAGTGGAGATTAAAAATCAAGTCATTTCGATGTTTGTATTTTACAAAATTAATTACCTTAGTGTTTTAGGGTTTATGAAGATTTGATATATTTTAAATGACTTAACTCATGAGAAATTTTCCCAAGGGTTCTCTGGTCATAATAAACCTTCCAAAATTTTCTTAGATTTTCTTAAGCAACATGTTGATTATTATGATTAATTTATGCAAATAATAGACATAAACTTAAAAAATATGGATATCTATCTAGAAATCTCCTCTGACTTTGGAAAACTAAAGGAGTGTTTCACATAAACGAGGCTAAAGCATGCGAAAA